>NC_090374.1:320000-433158 GCF_036365525.1 Heterodontus francisci | reverse complement strand
TCTCCTCTCTCCGGGTTTAGGGGTTTTTCTCTCTTCTCTCTCTCTCCGGGTTTAGGGGTTTTCTCTCTCTCTCTCTCCGGTTTTAGGGGTTTTTCTCTCCTCTCTCTCTCCGGGTTTAGGGGTTTTTTCTCTCTCTCTCTCTCCGGGTTTAGGGGTTTTTCTCTCTCTCTCTCTCCGGTTTTAGGGGTTTTTCTCTCTCTCTCTCTCCGGGTTTAGGGGTTTTTCTCTCTCTCTCTCTCTCCGGGTTTAGGGGTTTTTCTCTCTCTCTCTCTCCGGGTTTAGGGGTTTTTCTCTCTCTCTCTCTCCGGGTTTAGGGGTTTTTTCTCTCTCTCTCTCCGGGTTTAGGGGTTTTTCTCTCTCTCTCTCTCCGGGTTTAGGGGTTTTTCTCTCTCTCTCTCTCCGGGTTTAGGGGTTTTTCTCTCTCTCTCTCTCCGGGTTTAGGGGTTTTTCTCTCTCTCTCTCTCCGGGTTTAGGGGTTTTTCTCTCTCTCTCTCTCCGGGTTTAGGGGTTTCTCTTCTCTCGTCTCTCCTCTCCGGGTTTAGGGGTTTTTCTCTCTCTCTCTCCGGGTTTAGGGGTTTTTCTCTCTCTCTCTCTCCGGGTTTAGGGGTTTTTCTCTCTCTCTCTCTCCGGGTTTAGGGGTTTTTCTCTCTCTCTCTCTCTCGGGTTTAGGGGTTTTTCTCTCTCTCTCTCTCCGGGTTTAGGGGTTTTTCTCTCTCTCTCTCTCCGGGTTTAGGGGTTTTTTCTCTCTCTCTCTCTCCGGGTTTAGGGGTTTTTCTCTCTCTCTCTCTCGGGTTTAGGGGTTTTTCTCTCTCTCTCTCTCCGGGTTTAGGGGTTTTTCTCTCTTCTCTCTCCGGGTTTAGGGGTTTTTCTCTCTCTCTCTCTCCGGGTTTAGGGGTTTTTCTCTCTCTCTCTCCGGGTTTAGGGGTTTTCTCTCTCTCTCTCTCCGGGTTTAGGGGTTTTTCTCTCTCTCTCTCCGGGTTTAGGGTTTTTCTCTCTCTCTCTCCGGGTTTAGGGGTTTTTCTCTCTCTCTCTCTCCGGGTTTAGGGGTTTTCTCTCTCTCTCTCTCCGGGTTTAGGGGTTTTTCTCTCTCTCTCTCTCCGGGTTTAGGGGTTTTTCTCTCTCTCTCTCCGGGTTTAGGGTTTTTCTCTCTCTCTCTCCGGGTTTAGGGTTTTTCTCTCTCTCTCTCCGGGTTTAGGGGTTTTTCTCTCTCTCTCTCGGGTTTAGGGTTTTTCTCTCTCTCTCTCCGGGTTTAGGGGTTTTTCTCTCTCTCTCTCTCCGGGTTTAGGGGTTTTCTCTCTCTCTCTCCGGGTTTAGGGGTTTTTCTCTCTCTCTCTCGGGTTTAGGGGTTTTTCTCTCTCTCTCCGGGTTTAGGGGTTTTCTCTCTCTCTCCGGTTAGGGTTTTCTCTCTCTCTCCGGGTTTAGGGTTTTCTCTCTCTCTCCGGGTTTAAGGGTTTTTCTCTCTCTCTCTCCGGGTTTAGGGGTTTTCTCTCTCTCTCTCTCCGGGTTTAAGGGTTTTTCTCTCTCTCTCTCCGGGTTTAGGGGTTTTTCTCTCTCTCTCTCCGGGTTTAGGGGTTTTTCTCTCTCTCTCTCCGGGTTTAAGGGGTTTTTCTCTCTCTCTCTCCGGGTTTAGGGGTTTTTCTCTCTCTCTCTCTCTCCGGGTTTAGGGGTTTTTCTCTCTCTCTCTCTCGGGTTTAGGGGTTTTTCTCTCTCTCTCTCCGGGTTTAGGGGTTTTTCTCTCTCTCTCTCCGGGTTTAGGGGTTTTTCTCTCTCTCTCCGGGTTTAGGGTTTTTCTCTCTCTCTCTCCGGGTTTAGGGGTTTTTCTCTCTCTCCTTCTCTCTCTCCGGGTTTAGGGGTTTTTCTCTCTCTCTCTCTCCGGGTTTAGGGGTTTTTCTCTCTCTCTCTCCGGGTTTAGGGGTTTTTCTCTCTCTCTCCGGGTTTAAGGGTTTTTCTCTCTCTCTCTCCGGGTTTAGGGGTTTTTCTCTCTCTCTCTCGGGTTTAGGGGTTTTTCTCTCTCTCTCCGGGTTAAGGGTTTTTCTCTCTCTCTCTCCGGGTTTAGGGGTTTTTCTCTCTCTCTCTCCGGGTTTAGGGGTTTTTCTCTCTCTCTCTCTCTCCGGGTTTAGGGGTTTTTCTCTCTCTCTCTCCGGGTTTAAGGGTTTTTCTCTCTCTCTCCGGGTTTAGGGTTTTTCTCTCTCTCTCTCCGGGTTTAGGGGTTTTTTCTCTCTCTCTCCGGGTTTAGGGGTTTTTCTCTCTCTCTCTCCGGGTTTTAGGGGTTTTTCTCTCTCTCTCTCCGGGTTTAGGGGTTTTTCTCTCTCTCTCTCCGGGTTTAGGGGTTTTTCTCTCTCTCTCTCCGGGTTTAGGGTTTTTCTCTCTCTCTCCGGGTTTAGGGTTTTTCTCTTCTCTCTCTCCGGTTTAGGGGTTTTTCTCTCTCTCTCTCTCCGGGTTTAGGGGTTTTTCTCTCTCTCTCTCTCCGGGTTTAGGGTTTTCTCTTTCTCTCTCTCTCCGGGTTTAGAGGTTTTTCTCTCTCTCTCTCTCCGGGTTTAGGGGTTTTCTCTCTCTCTCTCTCTCCGGGTTTAGGGGTTTTTCTCTCTCTCTCCGGGTTTAGGGGTTTTTCTCTCTCTCTCTCTCCGGGTTTAGGGGTTTTTCTCTTCTCTCTCTCTCCGGGTTTAGGGTTTTTCTCTCTCTCTCCGGGTTTAGGGGTTTTTCTCTCTCTCTCTCCGGGGTTTAGGGGTTTTTCTCTCTCTCTCTCTCCGGGTTAGGGGTTTTTCTCTCTCTCTCTCCGGGTTTAGAGGGTTTTTCTCTCTCTCTCCGGGTTTAGGGGTTTTTCTCTCTCTCTCTCCGGGTTTAGGGGTTTTTCTCTTTCTCTCTCTCTCCGGGTTTAGGGGTTTTTTCTCTCTCTCCGGGTTTAGGGGTTTTTCTCTTCTCTCTCTCTCCGGGTTTAGGGGTTTTTCTCTCTCTCTCTCCGGGTTTAGGGGTTTTTCTCTCTCTCTCCGGGTTTAGGGGTTTTTCTCTCTCTCTCTCTCCGGGTTTAGGGGTTTTTCTCTCTCTCTCTCTCTCCGGGTTTAGGGGTTTTTCTCTCTCTCTCTCTCTCCGGGTTTAGGGGTTTTCTCTCTCTCTCTCTCCGGGTTTAGGGGTTTTTCTCTCTCTCTCTCTCCGGGTTTAGGGGTTTTTCTCTCTCTCTCTCTCCGGGTTTAGGGGTTTTTCTCTCTCTCTCCGGGTTTAGGGGTTTTTCTCTCTCTCTCTCTCTCCGGGTTTAGGGGTTTTTCTCTCTCTCTCTCTCCGGGTTTAGGGGTTTTTCTCTCTCTCTCTCTCCGGGTTTAAGGGGTTTTTCTCTCTCTCTCTCCGGGTTTAGGGGTTTTTCTCTCTCTCTCCGGGTTTAGGGGTTTTTCTCTCTCTCTCTCCGGGTTTAGGGGTTTTTCTCTCTCTCTCCGGGTTTAAGGGGTTTTTCTCTCTCTCTCTCTCCGGGTTTAGGGGTTTTTCTCTCTCTCTCTCTCCGGGTTTAGGGTTTTTCTCTCTCTCTCTCTCCGGGTTTAGGGGTTTTTCTCTCTCTCTCTCCGGGTTTAGGGGTTTTTCTCTCTCTCTCTCCGGGTTTAGGGGTTTTTCTCTCTCTCTCCGGGTTTAGGGGTTTTTCTCTCTCTCTCCGGGTTAAGGGTTTTTCTCTCTCTCTCTCCGGGTTTAGGGGTTTTTCTCTCTCTCTCTCTCCGGGTTTAAGGGTTTTTCTCTCTCTCTCCGGGTTTAGGGGTTTTTTCTCTCTCTCTCCGGGTTTAGGGGTTTTTCTCTCTCTCTCCGGGTTTAGGGGTTTTTCTCTCTCTCTCTCCGGGTTTAGGGGTTTTTCTCTCTCTCTCTCCGGGTTTAGGGGTTTTTCTCTCTCTCTCTCCGGGTTTAAGGGTTTTTCTCTCTCTCTCTCCGGGTTTAGGGGTTTTTCTCTCTCTCGGTTCTCTCTCTCCGGGTTTAGGGGTTTTTCTCTCTCTCTCTCGGGTTTAGGGGTTTTCTCTCTCTCTCTCCGGGTTTAGGGGTTTTTCTCTCTCTCTCTCCGGGTTTAGGGGTTTTTCTCTCTCTCTCTCCGGGTTTAAGGGTTTTTCTCTCTCTCTCTCCGGTTTAAGGGGTTTTTCTCTCTCTCTCTCTCTCGGGTTTAGGGGTTTTTCTCTCTCTCTCTCTCCGGGTTTAGGGGTTTTTCTCTCTCTCTCTCCGGGTTTAGGGGTTTTTCTCTCTCTCTCCGGGTTTAAGGGTTTTTCTCTCTCTCTCCGGGTTTAGGGTTTTTCTCTCTCTCTCTCGGGTTTAGGGGTTTTTCTCTCTCTCTCTCTCCGGGTTTAGGGGTTTTCTCTCTCTCTCTCCGGGTTTAGGGGTTTCTCTTCTCTCCGGTTTAGGGTTTTCTCTCTCTCTCTCCGGGTTTAGGGGTTTTTCTCTCTCTCTCTCCGGGTTAGGGTTTTTCTCTCTCTCTCCGGGTTTAGGGGTTTTTCTCTCTCTCTCCGGGTTTAAGGGTTTTTCTCTCTCTCTCCGGGTTTAGGGTTTTTCTCTCTCTCCGGGTTTAGGGGTTTTTCTCTTCTCTCCGGGTTTAGGGTTTTTCTCTCTCTCTCTCCGGGTTTAGGGAGTTTTTCTCTCTCTCTCTCCGGGTTTAGGGGTTTTTCTCTCTCTCTCTCTCCGGGTTTAGGGGTTTTTCTCTCTCTCTCTCTCCGGGTTTAAGGGTTTTTCTCTCTCTCTCTCTCCGGGTTTAAGGGTTTTTCTCTCTCTCTCCGGGTTTAGGGGTTTTTTTCTCTCTCTCTCCGGGTTTAGGGGTTTTTTTCTCTCTCTCTCCGGGTTTAGGGGTTTTTCTCTCTCTCCGGGTTTAGAGGTTTTTCTCTCTCTCTCTCCGGGTTTAGGGGTTTTTCTCTCTCTCTCCGGTTTAGGGGTTTTTCTCTCTCTCTCTCCGGGTTTAGGGTTTTTCTCTCTCTCTCTCTCTCCGGGGTTAGGGGTTTTTCTCTTTCTCTCTCTCTCCGGGTTTAGGGGTTTTTCTCTCTCTCTGTCTCCGGGTTTAGGGGTTTTTCTCTCTCTCTCTCTCTCCAGGTTTAGGGGTTTTTCTCTTTCTCTCTCTCTCCGGGTTTAGAGGTTTTCTCTCTCTCTCTCTCCGGGTTTAGGGGTTTTTCTCTCTCTCTCTCTCTCCGGGTTTAGGGGTTTTTCTCTCTCTCTCCGGGTTTAGGGGTTTTTCTCTCTCTCCGGGTTTAGGGGTTTTTCTCTTTCTCTCTCTCTCCGGTTTAGGGGTTTTTCTCTCTCTCCGGGTTAGGGGTTTTTCTCTCTCTCTCTCTCCGGGTGTAGGGGTTTTTCTCTCTCTCTCTCCGGGTTTAGAGGTTTTTCTCTCTCTCCCGGGTTTAGGGGTTTTTCTCTCTCTCTCTCTCCGGGTTTAGGGGTTTTTCTCTTTCTCTCTCTCTCCGGTTTAGGGGTTTTTCTCTCTCTCCGGGTTTAGGGGTTTTTCTCTTCTCTCTCTCTCCGGGTTTAGGGGTTTTTCTCTCTCTCTCCGGGTTTAGGGGTTTTTCTCTCTCTCTCCGGGTTTAGGGGTTTTTCTCTCTCTCTCTGGGTTTAGGGGTTTTTCTCTCTCTGTCTCCGGGTTTAGGGGTTTTTCTCTCTCTCTCTCCGGGTTTAGGGGTTTTTCTCTCTCTCTCTCTCCGGGTTTAGGGGTTTTTCTCTCTCTCTCCGGGTTTAGGGGTTTTTCTCTCTCTCTCTCCGGGTTTAGGGGTTTTTCTCTCTCTCTCTCCGGGTTTAGGGGTTTTTCTCTCTCTCTCCGGGTTTAGGGGTTTTTCTCTCGCTCTCCGGGTTTAGGGGTTTTTCTCTCTCTCTCCGGGTTTAGGGGTTTTTCTCTCTCTCTCCGGGTTTAGGGTTTTTCTCTCTCTCTCTCTCTCTCCGGGTTTAGGGGTTTTTCTCTCTCTCCGGGTTTAGGGTTTTTTTCTCTCTCTCCGGGTTTAGGGTTTTTTCTCTCTCTCCGGGTTTAGGGGTTTTTCTCTCTCTCTCTCTCCGGGTTTAGGGGTTTTTCTCTCTCTCTCTCTCCGGGTTTAGGGGTTTTTCTCTCTCTCTCTCTCCGGGTTTAGGGGTTTTTCTCTCTCTCCGGGTTTAGGGGTTTTTCTCTCTCTCTCTCTCCGGGTTTAGGGGTTTTTCTCTCTCTCTCTCCGGGTTTAGGGGTTTTTCTCTCTCTCTCTCCGGGTTTAGGGGTTTTTCTCTCTCTCTCTCTCCGGGTTTAGGGGTTTTTCTCTCTCTCTCTCCGGTTTAGAGGTTTTTCTCTCTCTCTCCGGGTTGCGGGGTTTTTCTCTCTCTCTCTCTCCGGGTTTAGGGGTTTTTCTCTCTCTCTCTCCGGGTTTAGAGGTTTTTCTCTCTCTCTCCGGGTTTAGGGGTTTTTTCTCTCTCTCCGGGTTTAGGGGTTTTTCTCTCTCTCTCTCTCCGGGTTTAGGGGTTTTTCTCTCTCTCTCTCTCCGGGTTTAGGGGTTTTTCTCTCTCTCTCTCCGGGTTTAGGGGTTTTTCTCTCTCTCTCTCCGGGTTTAGGGGTTTTTCTCTCTCTCTCTCCGGGTTTAGGGTTTTTCTCTCTCTCTCTCCGGGTTTAGAGGTTTTTCTCTCTCTCTCCGGGTTTCGGGGTTTTTCTCTCTCTCTCTCTCCGGGTTTAGGGGTTTTTCTCTCTCTCTCTCCGGGTTTAGGGGTTTTTCTCTCTCTCTCTCCGGGTTTAGGGGTTTTTCTCTCTCTCTCTCCGGGTTTAGGGGTTTTTCTCTCTCTCTCTCCGGGTTTAGGGGTTTTTTCTCTCTCTCTCTCCGGGTTTAGGGGTTTTTCTCTCTCTCTCTCTCCGGGTTTAGGGGTTTTTCTCTCTCTCTCTCTCCGGGTTTAGGGGTTTTTCTCTCTCTCTCTCCGGGTTTCGGGGTTTTTTCTCTCTCTCTCTCTCCGGGTTTAGGGGTTTTTCTCTCTCTCTCTCTCCGGGTTTAGGGGTTTTTCTCTCTCTCTCTCTCCGGGTTTAGGGGTTTTTCTCTCTCTCTCTCTCCGGGTTTAGGGGTTTTTTCTCTCTCTCCGGGTTTAGGGGTTTTTCTCTCTCTCCGGGTTTAGGGGTTTTTCTCTCTCTCTCTCCGGGTTTAGGGGTTTTTCTCTCTCTCTCTCCGGGTTTAGGGGTTTTTCTCTCTCTCTCCGGGTTTAGGGGTTTTTCTCTCTCTCTCTCCGGGTTTAGGGGTTTTTCTCTCTCTCTCTCCGGGTTTAGGGGTTTTTCTCTCTCTCTCTCTCCGGGTTTAGGGGTTTTTCTCTCTCTCTCTCTCGGGTTTAGGGGTTTTTCTCTCTCTCTCTCTCCGGGTTTAGGGGTTTTTCTCTCTCTCTCTCCGGGTTTAGGGGTTTTTCTCTCTCTCTCTCTCTCTCCGGGTTTAGGGGTTTTTCTCTCTCTCTCTCCGGGTTTAGGGGTTTTTCTCTCTCTCTCTCCGGGTTTAGGGGTTTTTCTCTCTCTCTCTCTCCGGGTTTAGGGGTTTTTCTCTCTCTCTCTCTCCGGGTTTAGGGGTTTTTCTCTCTCTCTCTCCGGGTTTAGGGGTTTTTCTCTCTCTCTCTCTCCGGGTTTAGGGGTTTTTCTCTCTCTCCGGGTTTAGGGGTTTTTCTCTCTCTCCGGGTTTAGGGGTTTTTCTCTCTCTCCGGGTTTAGGGGTTTTTCTCTCTCTCCGGGTTTAGGGGTTTTTCTCTCTCTCCGGGTTTAGGGGTTTTTCTCTCTCTCCGGGTTTAGGGGTTTTTCTCTCTCTCTCTCTCTCCGGGTTTAGGGGTTTTTCTCTCTCTCTCTCCGGGTTTAGGGGTTTTTCTCTCTCTCTCTCTCCGGGTTTAGGGGTTTTTCTCTCTCTCTCTCTCGGGTTTAGGGGTTTTTCTCTCTCTCTCTCTCCGGGTTTAGGGGTTTTTCTCTCTCTCTCCGGGTTTAGGGGTTTTTCTCTCTCTCTCCGGGTTTAGGGGTTTTTCTCTCTCTCTCTCCGGGTTTAGGGGTTTTTCTCTCTCTCTCTCCGGGTTTAGGGGTTTTTCTCTCTCTCTCCGGGTTTAGGGGTTTTTCTCTCTCTCTCTCCGGGTTTAGGGGTTTTTCTCTCTCTCTCCGGTTTAGGGGTTTTTCTCTCTCTCTGGGTTTAGGGGTTTTTTCTCTCTCTCTCCGGGTTTACGGGTTTTTCTCTCTCTCTCTCTCCGGGTTTAGGGTTTTTCTCTCTCTCTCTCCGGGTTTAGGGGTTTTTCTCTCTCTCTCTCTCCGGGTTTAGGGGTTTTTCTCTCTCTCTCTCCGGGTTTAGGGGTTTTTCTCTCTCTCCGGGTTTAGGGGTTTTTCTCTCTCTCTCTCTCTCTCCGGGTTTAGGGGTTTTTCTCTCTCTCTGGGTTTAGGGGTTTTTCTCTCTCTCTCTCTCTCCGGGTTTAGGGGTTTTTCTCTCTCTCTCCGGGTTTAGGGGTTTTTCTCTCTCTCTCCGGGTTTAGGGGTTTTTCTCTCTCTCTCTCTCCGGGTTTAGGGGTTTTTCTCTCTCTCTCTCTCTGGGTTTAGGGGTTTTTCTCTCTCTCCGGGTTTAGGGGTTTTTCTCTCTCTCTCTCTCCGGGTTTAGGGGTTTTTCTCTCTCTCTCCGGGTTTAGGGGTTTTTCTCTCTCTCCGGGTTTAGGGGTTTTTCTCTCTCTCCGGGTTTAGGGGTTTTTCTCTCTCTCCGGGTTTAGGGGTTTTTCTCTCTCTCTCTCTCTCTCCGGGTTTAGGGGTTTTTCTCTCTCTCTCTCCGGGTTTAGGGGTTTTTCTCTCTCTCTCTCCGGGTTTAGGGGTTTTCTCTCTCTCTCTCTCTCTCTCTCCGGGTTTAGGGTTTTCTCTCTCTCTCTCTCTCTCTCCGGGTTTAGGGGTTTTTCTCTCTCTCTCTCTCCGGGTTTAGGGGTTTTTCTCTCTCTCTCTCTCCGGGTTTAGGGGTTTTTCTCTCTCTCTCTCTCCGGGTTTAGGGGTTTTTCTCTCTCTCTCTCTCCGGGTTTAGGGGTTTTTCTCTCTCTCTCTCTCCGGGTTTAGGGGTTTTTCTCTCTCTCTCTCTCCGGGTTTAGAGGTTTTTCTCTCTCTCTCTCCGGGTTTAGAGGTTTTTTCTCTCTCTCTCTCCGGGTTTAGGGGTTTTTCTCTCTCTCTCCGGGTTTAGGGGTTTTTCTCTCTCTCTCCGGGTTTAGGGGTTTTTCTCTCTCTCTCTCTCCGGGTTTAGGGGTTTTTCTCTCTCTCTCTCTCCGGGTTTAGGGGTTTTTCTCTCTCTCTCCGGGTTTAGGGGTTTTTTTCTCTCTCTCCGGGTTTAGGGTTTTTCTCTCTCTCTCTCCGGGTTTAGGGGTTTTTCTCTCTCTCTCTCCGGGTTTAGGGGTTTTTCTCTCTCTCTCTCCGGGTTTAGGGGTTTTTCTCTCTCTCTCTCCGGGTTTAGGGGTTTTTTCTCTCTCTCTCGGGTTTAGAGGTTTTTCTCTCTCTCTCTCCGGGTTTAGAGGTTTTTCTCTCTCTCTCTCTCCGGGTTTAGAGGTTTTTCTCTCTCTCTCTCCGGGTTTAGGGGTTTTTCTCTCTCTCTCTCCGGGTTTAGGGGTTTTTTCTCTCTCTCTCCGGGTTTAGGGGTTTTTCTCTCTCTCTCCGGGTTTAGGGGTTTTTCTCTCTCTCTCTCTCCGGGTTTAGGGGTTTTTCTCTCTCTCTCTCTCTCTCTCTCCGGGTTTAGGGGTTTTTCTCTCTCTCTCCGGGTTTAGGGGTTTTTTTCTCTCTCTCCGGGTTTAGGGGTTTTTCTCTCTCTCTCTCTCCGGGTTTAGGGGTTTTTCTCTCTCTCTCTCCGGGTTTAGGGTTTTTCTCTCTCTCTCTCTCCGGGTTTAGGGGTTTTTTTCTCTCTCTCCGGGTTTAGGGTTTTTTTCTCTCTCTCTCTCCGGGTTTAGGGGTTTTTCTCTCTCTCTCTCTCCGGGTTTAGGGGTTTTTCTCTCTCTCTCTCCGGGTTTAGGGGTTTTTCTCTCTCTCTCTCCGGGTTTAGGGGTTTTTCTCTCTCTCTCTCCGGGTTTAGGGGTTTTTCTCTCTCTCTCTCTCCGGGTTTAGGGGTTTTTCTCTCTCTCTCCGGGTTTAGGGGTTTTTTCTCTCTCTCCGGGTTTAGGGTTTTCTCTCTCTCTCTCTCCGGGTTTAGGGGTTTTTCTCTCTCTCTCTCTCTCTCTCCGGGTTTAGGGTTTTTCTCTCTCTCTCTCTCCGGGTTTAGGGGTTTTTTTCTCTCTCTCCGGGTTTAGGGTTTTTTCTCTCTCTCTCTCCGGGTTTAGGGGTTTTTCTCTCTCTCTCTCTCCGGGTTTAGGGGTTTTTCTCTCTCTCTCTCCGGGTTTAGGGGTTTTTCTCTCTCTCCGGGTTTAGGGTTTTTTCTCTCTCTCTCTCTCTCCGGGTTTAGGGGTTTTTCTCTCTCTCTCTCTCCGGGTTTAGGGTTTTTCTCTCTCTCTCTCTCCGGGTTTAGGGGTTTTTCTCTCTCTCTCCGGGTTTAGGGGTTTTTCTCTCTCTCCGGGTTTAGGGGTTTTTCTCTCTCTCTCTCTCCGGGTTTAGGGGTTTTTCTCTCTCTCTCCGGGTTTAGGGGTTTTTCTCTCTCTCTCTCTCCGGGTTTAGGGTTTTTCTCTCTCTCTCTCTCCGGGTTTAGGGGTTTTTCTCTCTCTCTCTCTCCGGGTTTAGGGGTTTTTCTCTCTCTCTCTCTCTCCGGGTTTAGGGGTTTTTCTCTCTCTCTCTCTCCGGGTTTAGGGGTTTTTCTCTCTCTCTCTCTCCGGGTTTAGGGGTTTTTCTCTCTCTCTCTCCGGGTTTAGGGGATTTTCTCTCTCTCCGGGTTTAGGGGTTTTTCTCTCTCTCTCTCCGGGTTTAGGGGTTTTTCTCTCTCTCCGGGTTTAGGGGTTTTTCTCTCTCTCCGGGTTTAGGGGTTTTTCTCTCTCTCCGGGTTTAGGGGTTTTTCTCTCTCTCCGGGTTTAGGGGTTTTTCTCTCTCTCCGGGTTTAGGGGTTTTTCTCTCTCTCCGGGTTTAGGGGTTTTTCTCTCTCTCCGGGTTAGGGGTTTTTCTCTCTCTCCGGGTTTAGGGGTTTTTCTCTCTCTCCGGGTTTAGGGGTTTTTCTCTCTCTCCGGGTTTAGGGGGTTTTTCTCTCTCTCCGGGTTTAGGGGTTTTTCTCTCTCTCTCCGGGTTTAGGGGTTTTTTCTCTCTCTCCGGGTTTAGGGGTTTTTCTCTCTCTCCGGGTTTAGGGGTTTTTCTCTCTCTCTCCGGGTTTAGGGGTTTTTCTCTCTCTCTCCGGGTTTAGGGGTTTTTCTCTCTCTCCGGGTTTAGGGGTTTTTCTCTCTCTCTCTCCGGGTTTAGGGGTTTTTCTCTCTCTCCGGGTTTAGGGGTTTTTCTCTCTCTCCGGGTTTAGGGGTTTTTCTCTCTCTCCGGGTTTAGGGGTTTTTCTCTCTCTCCGGGTTTAGGGGTTTTTCTCTCTCTCTCCGGGTTTAGGGGTTTTTCTCTCTCTCTCCGGGTTTAGGGGTTTTTCTCTCTCTCCGGGTTTAGGGGTTTTTCTCTCTCTCCGGGTTTAGGGGTTTTTCTCTCTCTCTCTCTCCGGGGTTAGGGGTTTTTCTCTCTCTCTCCGGGTTTAGGGGTTTTTCTCTCTCTCTCTCCGGGTTTAGGGGTTTTCTCTCTCTCTCTCCGGGTTTAGGGGTTTTTCTCTCTCTCCGGGTTTAGGGTTTTTCTCTCTCTCCGGGTTTAGCGGTTTTTCTCTCTCTCCGGGTTTAGGGGTTTTTCTCTCTCTCTCTCTCCGGGTTTAGGGGTTTTTCTCTCTCTCTCCGGGTTTAGGGGTTTTTCTCTCTCTCCGGGTTTAGGGGTTTTTCTCTCTCTCTCTCGGGTTTAGGGGTTTTCTCTCTCTCCGGGTTAGGGGTTTTTCTCTCTCTCCGGGTTTAGGGGTTTTTCTCTCTCTCCGGGTTTAGGGGTTTTTCTCTCTCTCCGGGTTTAGGGGTTTTTCTCTCTCTCCGGGTTTAGGGGTTTTTCTCTCTCTCTCTCTCCGGGTTTAGGGGTTTTTCTCTCTCTCCGGGTTTAGGGGTTTTTCTCTCTCTCTCTCTCCGGGTTTAGGGATTTTCTCTCTCTCTCTCTCCGGGTTTAGGGGTTTTTCTCTCTCTCCGGTTTAGGGGTTTTTCTCTCTCTCTCTCTCCGGTTTAGGGGTTTTTCTCTCTCTCCGGGTTTAGGGGTTTTTCTCTCTCTCCGGTTTAGGGGTTTTTCTCTCTCTCTCTCCGGGTTTAGGGGTTTTTCTCTCTCTCTCTCCGGGTTTAGGGGTTTTTCTCTCTCTCTCTCTCCGGGTTTAGGGGTTTTTCTCTCTCTCTCTCTCCGGGTTTAGGGGTTTTTCTCTCTCTCTCTCCGGGTTTAGGGGTTTTTCTCTCTCTCTCTCCGGGTTTAGGGGTTTTTCTCTCTCTCTCTCTCCGGGTTTAGGGGTTTTTCTCTCTCTCTCTCTCCGGGTTTAGGGGTTTTTCTCTCTCTCTCTCTCCGGGTTTAGGGGTTTTTCTCTCTCTCTCTCTCCGGGTTTAGGGTTTTTCTCTCTCTCCGGGTTTAGGGGTTTTTCTCTCTCTCTCTCTCCGGGTTTAGGGGTTTTTCTCTCTCTCCGGGTTTAGGGGTTTTTCTCTCTCTCTCTCCGGGTTTAGGGGTTTTTCTCTCTCTCTCTCTCCGGGTTTAGGGGTTTTTCTCTCTCTCTCTCTCCGGGTTTAGGGGTTTTCTCTCTCTCTCTCTCCGGGTTTAGGGGTTTTTCTCTCTCTCTCTCTCCGGGTTTAGGGGTTTTTTCTCTCTCTCTCTCTCCGGGTTTAGGGGTTTTTCTCTCTCTCTCTCTCCGGTTTAGGGGTTTTTCTCTCTCTCTCTCCGGGTTTAGGGGTTTTTCTCTCTCTCTCTCCGGGTTTAGGGGTTTTTCTCTCTCTCTCTCTCCGGGTTTAGGGGTTTTTCTCTCTCTCTCTCCGGGTTTAGGGGTTTTTCTCTCTCTCTCCGGGTTTAAGGGTTTTTCTCTCTCTCTCTCCGGGTTTAGGGGTTTTTCTCTCTCTCTCTCTCTCTCTCTCCGGGTTTAGGGGTTTTTCTCTCTCTCTCTCTCTCCGGGTTTAGGGGTTTTTCTCTCTCTCTCTCTCCGGGTTTAAGGGTTTTTCTCTCTCTCTCCGGGTTTAAGGGTTTTTCTCTCTCTCTCCGGGTTTAGGGGTTTTTCTCTCTCTCTCCGGGTTTAAGGGGTTTTTCTCTCTCTCTCTCCGGGTTTAGGGAGTTTTTCTCTCTCTCTCTCCGGGTTTAGGGGTTTTTCTCTCTCTCTCTCTCTCCGGGTTTAGGGGTTTTTCTCTCTCTCTCTCTCCGGGTTTAAGGGGTTTTTCTCTCTCTCTCTCTCCGGGTTTAAGGGTTTTTCTCTCTCTCTCCGGGTTTAGGGGTTTTTTTCTCTCTCTCTCCGGGTTTAGGGGTTTTTTTCTCTCTCTCTCCGGGTTTAGGGGTTTTTCTCTCTCTCCGGGTTTAGAGGTTTTTCTCTCTCTCTCCGGGTTTAGGGGTTTTTCTCTCTCTCTCCGGGTTTAGGGGTTTTTCTCTCTCTCTCTCCGGGTTTAGGGGTTTTTCTCTCTCTCTCTCTCTCCGGGTTTAGGGGTTTTTCTCTTTCTCTCTCTCTCCGGGTTTAGGGGTTTTTCTCTCTCTCTCTCTCCGGGTTTAGGGGTTTTTCTCTCTCTCTCTCTCTCCGGGTTTAGGGGTTTTTCTCTTTCTCTCTCTCTCCGGGTTTAGAGGTTTTTCTCTCTCTCTCTCTCTCCGGGTTTAGGGGTTTTTCTCTCTCTCTCCGGGTTTAGGGGTTTTTCTCTCTCTCCGGGTTTAGGGGTTTTTCTCTTTCTCTCTCTCTCCGGTTTAGGGGTTTTTCTCTCTCTCCGGGTTTAGGGGTTTTTCTCTCTCTCTCTCTCCGGGTGTAAGGGTTTTTCTCTCTCTCTCTCCGGGTTTAGAGGTTTTTCTCTCTCTCTCCGGGTTTAGGGGTTTTTCTCTCTCTCTCTCTCCGGGTTTAGGGGTTTTTCTCTTTCTCTCTCTCTCCGGGTTTAGGGGTTTTTCTCTCTCTCTCCGGGTTTAGGGGTTTTTCTCTTCTCTCTCTCTCCGGGTTTAGGGGTTTTTCTCTCTCTCTCTCCGGGTTTAGGGGTTTTTCTCTCTCTCTCCGGGTTTAGGGGTTTTTCTCTCTCTCTCTGGGTTTAGGGGTTTTTCTCTCTCTCTCTCCGGGTTTAGGGGGTTTTTCTCTCTCTCTCTCCGGGTTTAGGGGTTTTTCTCTCTCTCTCCGGGTTTAGGGGTTTTTCTCTCTCTCTCCGGGTTTAGGGGTTTTTCTCTCTCTCTCTCCGGGTTTAGGGGTTTTTCTCTCTCTCTCTCCGGGTTTAGGGGTTTTTCTCTCTCTCTCCGGGTTTAGGGGTTTTTCTCTCGCTCTCCGGGTTTAGGGGTTTTTCTCTCTCTCTCCGGGTTTAGGGGTTTTTTCTCTCTCTCTCCGGGTTTAGGGTTTTCTCTCTCTCTCTCTCTCTCCGGGTTTAGGGGTTTTTCTCTCTCTCCGGGTTTAGGGTTTTTTTCTCTCTCTCCGGTTTAGGGTTTTTTCTCTCTCTCCGGGTTTAGGGTTTTTCTCTCTCTCTCTCTCCGGGTTTAGGGGTTTTTCTCTCTCTCTCTCTCCGGGTTTCGGGGTTTTTCTCTCTCTCTCTCTCCGGGTTTAGGGGTTTTTCTCTCTCTCCGGGTTTAGGGGTTTTTCTCTCTCTCTCTCTCCGGGTTTAGGGGTTTTTCTCTCTCTCTCTCCGGGTTTAGGGGTTTTTCTCTCTCTCTCTCCGGGTTTAGGGGTTTTTCTCTCTCTCTCTCTCCGGGTTTAGGGGTTTTTCTCTCTCTCTCTCCGGGTTTAGAGGTTTTTCTCTCTCTCTCCGGGTTGCGGGGTTTTTCTCTCTCTCTCTCTCCGGGTTTAGGGGTTTTTCTCTCTCTCTCTCCGGGTTTAGAGGTTTTTCTCTCTCTCTCCGGGTTTAGGGGTTTTTCTCTCTCTCCGGGTTTAGGGGTTTTTCTCTCTCTCTCTCCGGGTTTAGGGGTTTTTCTCTCTCTCTCTCTCCGGGTTTAGGGGTTTTTCTCTCTCTCTCTCTCCGGGTTTAGGGGTTTTTCTCTCTCTCTCTCCGGGTTTAGGGGTTTTTCTCTCTCTCTCTCCGGGTTTAGGGGTTTTTCTCTCTCTCTCTCCGGGTTTAGGGGTTTTTCTCTCTCTCTCTCCGGGTTTAGAGGTTTTTCTCTCTCTCTCCGGGTTTCGGGGTTTTTCTCTCTCTCTCTCTCCGGGTTTAGGGGTTTTTCTCTCTCTCTCTCCGGGTTTAGGGGTTTTTCTCTCTCTCTCTCCGGGTTTAGGGGTTTTTCTCTCTCTCTCTCCGGGTTTAGGGGTTTTTCTCTCTCTCTCTCCGGGTTTAGGGGTTTTTCTCTCTCTCTCTCCGGGTTTAGGGGTTTTTCTCTCTCTCTCTCCGGGTTTAGGGGTTTTTCTCTCTCTCTCTCCGGGTTTAGGGGTTTTTCTCTCTCTCTCTCTCCGGGTTTAGGAGTTTTTCTCTCTCTCTCTCCGGGTTTCGGGGTTTTTTCTCTCTCTCTCTCTCCGGGTTTAGGGGTTTTTCTCTCTCTCTCTCCGGGTTTAGGGGTTTTTCTCTCTCTCTCTCTCCGGGTTTAGGGGTTTTTCTCTCTCTCCGGGTTTAGGGGTTTTTCTCTCTCTCCGGGTTTAGGGGTTTTTCTCTCTCTCTCTCCGGGTTTAGGGGTTTTTCTCTCTCTCTCTCCGGGTTTAGGGGTTTTTCTCTCTCTCTCCGGGTTTAGGGGTTTTTCTCTCTCTCTCTCCGGGTTTAGGGGTTTTTCTCTCTCTCTCTCCGGGTTTAGGGGTTTTTCTCTCTCTCTCTCTCCGGGTTTAGGGGTTTTTCTCTCTCTCTCTCTCCGGGTTTAGGGGTTTTTCTCTCTCTCTCTCTCCGGGTTTAGGGGTTTTTCTCTCTCTCTCTCCGGGTTTAGGGGTTTTTCTCTCTCTCTCTCTCTCTCCGGGTTTAGGGGTTTTTCTCTCTCTCTCTCCGGGTTTAGGGGTTTTTCTCTCTCTCTCTCCGGGTTTAGGGGTTTTTCTCTCTCTCTCTCTCCGGGTTTAGGGGTTTTTCTCTCTCTCTCTCTCCGGGTTTAGGGGTTTTTCTCTCTCTCTCTCTCCGGGTTTAGGGGTTTTTCTCTCTCTCTCTCTCCGGGTTTAGGGGTTTTTCTCTCTCTCCGGGTTTAGGGGTTTTTCTCTCTCTCCGGGTTTAGGGGTTTTTCTCTCTCTCCGGGTTTAGGGGTTTTTCTCTCTCTCCGGGTTTAGGGGTTTTTCTCTCTCTCCGGGTTTAGGGGTTTTTCTCTCTCTCTCTCTCTCCGGGTTTAGGGGTTTTTCTCTCTCTCTCTCTCCGGGTTTAGGGGTTTTTCTCTCTCTCTCTCTCCGGGTTTAGGGGTTTTTCTCTCTCTCTCTCCGGGTTTAGGGGTTTTTCTCTCTCTCTCTCTCCGGGTTTAGGGGTTTTTCTCTCTCTCTCTCTCCGGGTTTAGGGGTTTTTCTCTCTCTCTCTCTCCGGGTTTAGGGGTTTTTCTCTCTCTCTCCGGGTTTAGGGGTTTTTCACTCTCTCTCCGGGTTTAGGGGTTTTTCTCTCTCTCTCTCCGGGTTTAGGGGTTTTTCTCTCTCTCTCTCCGGGTTTAGGGGTTTTTCTCTCTCTCTCTCTCCGGGTTTAGGGGTTTTTCTCTCTCTCTCTCCGGGTTTAGGGGTTTTTCTCTCTCTCTCCGGGTTTAGGGGTTTTTCTCTCTCTCTGGGTTTAGGGGTTTTTCTCTCTCTCTCCGGGTTTAGGGGTTTTTCTCTCTCTCTCTCTCCGGGTTTAGGGGTTTTTCTCTCTCTCTCTCCGGGTTTAGGGGTTTTTCTCTCTCTCTCTCTCCGGGTTTAGGGGTTTTTCTCTCTCTCTCTCCGGGTTTAGGGGTTTTTCTCTCTCTCCGGGTTTAGGGGTTTTTCTCTCTCTCTCTCTCTCTCCGGGTTTAGGGGTTTTTCTCTCTCTCTGGGTTTAGGGGTTTTTCTCTCTCTCTCTCTCCGGGTTTAGGGGTTTTTCTCTCTCTCTCCGGGTTTAGGGGTTTTTCTCTCTCTCTCTCTCCGGGTTTAGGGGTTTTTCTCTCTCTCTCTCTCTGGGTTTAGGGGTTTTTCTCTCTCTCCGGGTTTAGGGGTTTTTCTCTCTCTCTCTCTCCGGGTTTAGGGGTTTTTCTCTCTCTCTCCGGGTTTAGGGGTTTTTCTCTCTCTCCGGGTTTAGGGGTTTTTCTCTCTCTCCGGGTTTAGGGGTTTTTCTCTCTCTCCGGGTTTAGGGGTTTTTCTCTCTCTCTCTCTCTCTCCGGGTTTAGGGGTTTTTCTCTCTCTCTCTCCGGGTTTAGGGGTTTTTCTCTCTCTCTCTCTCTCTCTCTCCGGGTTTAGGGGTTTTTCTCTCTCTCTCTCCGGGTTTAGGGGTTTTTCTCTCTCTCTCTCCGGGTTTAGGGGTTTTTCTCTCTCTCTCTCTCCGGGTTTAGGGGTTTTTCTCTCTCTCTCTCTCCGGGTTTAGGGGTTTTTCTCTCTCTCTCTCTCCGGGTTTAGGGGTTTTTCTCTCTCTCTCTCTCCGGGTTTAGGGGTTTTTCTCTCTCTCTCTCTCCGGGTTTAGAGGTTTTTCTCTCTCTCTCTCCGGGTTTAGAGGTTTTTCTCTCTCTCTCTCCGGGTTTAGGGGTTTTTCTCTCTCTCTCCGGGTTTAGGGGTTTTTCTCTCTCTCTCCGGGTTTAGGGGTTTTTCTCTCTCTCTCTCTCCGGGTTTAGGGGTTTTTCTCTCTCTCTCTCTCCGGGTTTAGGGGTTTTTCTCTCTCTCTCCGGGTTTAGGGGTTTTTTTCTCTCTCTCCGGGTTTAGGGTTTTTCTCTCTCTCTCTCCGGGTTTAGGGGTTTTTCTCTCTCTCTCTCCGGGTTTAGGGGTTTTTCTCTCTCTCTCTCCGGGTTTAGGGGTTTTTCTCTCTCTCTCTCCGGGTTTAGGGGTTTTTTTCTCTCTCTCCGGGTTTAGAGGTTTTTCTCTCTCTCTCTCCGGGTTTAGAGGTTTTTCTCTCTCTCTCTCTCCGGGTTTAGAGGTTTTTCTCTCTCTCTCTCCGGGTTTAGGGGTTTTTCTCTCTCTCTCTCCGGGTTTAGGGGTTTTTCTCTCTCTCTCCGGGTTTAGGGGTTTTTCTCTCTCTCTCCGGGTTTAGGGGTTTTTCTCTCTCTCTCTCTCCGGGTTTAGGGGTTTTTCTCTCTCTCTCTCTCTCTCCGGGTTTAGGGGTTTTTCTCTCTCTCTCCGGGTTTAGGGGTTTTTTTCTCTCTCTCCGGGTTTAGGGTTTTTCTCTCTCTCTCTCTCTCCGGGTTTAGGGGTTTTTCTCTCTCTCTCTCTCTCTCCGGGTTTAGGGTTTTTCTCTCTCTCTCTCTCCGGGTTTAGGGGTTTTTTTCTCTCTCTCCGGGTTTAGGGTTTTTTTCTCTCTCTCTCTCCGGGTTTAGGGGTTTTTCTCTCTCTCTCTCTCCGGGTTTAGGGGTTTTTCTCTCTCTCTCTCCGGGTTTAGGGGTTTTTCTCTCTCTCTCTCCGGGTTTAGGGGTTTTTCTCTCTCTCTCTCCGGGTTTAGGGGTTTTTCTCTCTCTCTCTCTCCGGGTTTAGGGGTTTTTCTCTCTCTCTCCGGGTTTAGGGGTTTTTTTCTCTCTCTCCGGGTTTAGGGTTTTCTCTCTCTCTCTCTCCGGGTTTAGGGGTTTTTCTCTCTCTCTCTCTCCCTCTCCGGGTTTAGGGTTTTTCTCTCTCTCTCTCTCCGGGTTTAGGGGTTTTTTTCTCTCTCTCCGGGTTTAGGGTTTTTTTCTCTCTCTCTCTCCGGGTTTAGGGGTTTTTCTCTCTCTCTCTCTCCGGGTTTAGGGGTTTTTCTCTCTCTCTCTCCGGGTTTAGGGGTTTTTCTCTCTCTCCGGGTTTAGGGTTTTTTTCTCTCTCTCTCTCTCTCCGGGTTTAGGGGTTTTTCTCTCTCTCTCCGGGTTTAGGGGTTTTTCTCTCTCTCTCTCTCCGGGTTTAGGGGTTTTTCTCTCTCTCTCCGGGTTTAGGGGTTTTTCTCTCTCTCCGGGTTTAGGGGTTTTTCTCTCTCTCTCTCTCCGGGTTTAGGGGTTTTTCTCTCTCTCTCCGGGTTTAGGGGTTTTTCTCTCTCTCTCTCTCCGGGTTTAGGGGTTTTTCTCTCTCTCTCTCTCCGGGTTTAGGGGTTTTTCTCTCTCTCTCTCTCCGGGTTTAGGGGTTTTTCTCTCTCTCTCTCTCTCCGGGTTTAGGGGTTTTTCTCTCTCTCTCTCTCCGGGTTTAGGGGTTTTTCTCTCTCTCTCTCTCCGGGTTTAGGGGTTTTTCTCTCTCTCTCTCCGGGTTTAGGGGTTTTTCTCTCTCTCCGGGTTTAGGGGTTTTTCTCTCTCTCTCTCCGGGTTTAGGGGTTTTTCTCTCTCTCCGGGTTTAGGGGTTTTTCTCTCTCTCCGGGTTTAGGGGTTTTTCTCTCTCTCCGGGTTTAGGGGTTTTTCTCTCTCTCCGGGTTTAGGGGTTTTTCTCTCTCTCCGGGTTTAGGGGTTTTTCTCTCTCTCCGGGTTTAGGGGTTTTTCTCTCTCTCCGGGTTTAGGGGTTTTTCTATCTCTCCGGGTTTAGGGGTTTTTCTCTCTCTCCGGGTTTAGGGGTTTTTCTCTCTCTCCGGGTTTAGGGGTTTTTCTCTCTCTCCGGGTTTAGGGGTTTTTCTCTCTCTCTCCGGGTTTAGGGGTTTTTCTCTCTCTCCGGGTTTAGGGGTTTTTCTCTCTCTCCGGGTTTAGGGGTTTTTCTCTCTCTCTCCGGGTTTAGGGGTTTTTCTCTCTCTCTCCGGGTTTAGGGGTTTTTCTCTCTCTCCGGGTTTAGGGGTTTTTCTCTCTCTCTCTCTGGGTTTAGGGGTTTTTCTCTCTCTCTCTCCGGGTTTAGGGGTTTTTCTCTCTCTCCGGGTTTAGGGGTTTTTCTCTCTCTCCGGGTTTAGGGGTTTTTCTCTCTCTCTCCGGGTTTAGGGGTTTTTCTCTCTCTCTCCGGGTTTAGGGGTTTTTCTCTCTCTCCGGGTTTAGGGGTTTTTCTCTCTCCCCGGGTTTAGGGGTTTTTCTCTCTCTCTCTCTCCGGGTTTAGGGGTTTTTCTCTCTCTCTCCGGGTTTAGGGGTTTTTCTCTCTCTCTCTCCGGGTTTAGGGGTTTTTCTCTCTCTCTCTCCGGGTTTAGGGGTTTTTCTCTCTCTCTCTCCGGGTTTAGGGGTTTTTCTCTCTCTCCGGGTTTAGGGGTTTTTCTCTCTCTCCGGGTTTAGCGGTTTTTCTCTCTCTCCGGGTTTAGGGGTTTTTCTCTCTCTCTCTCTCCGGGTTTAGGGGTTTTTCTCTCTCTCTCCGGGTTTAGGGGTTTTTCTCTCTCTCCGGGTTTAGGGGTTTTTCTCTCTCTCTCTCCGGGTTTAGGGGTTTTTCTCTCTCTCCGGGTTTAGGGGTTTTTCTCTCTCTCCGGGTTTAGGGGTTTTTCTCTCTCTCCGGGTTTAGGGGTTTTTCTCTCTCTCCGGGTTTAGGGGTTTTTCTCTCTCTCCGGGTTTAGGGGTTTTTCTCTCTCTCTCTCTCCGGGTTTAGGGGTTTTTCTCTCTCTCCAGGTTTAGGGGTTTTTCTCTCTCTCTCTCTCCGGGTTTAGGGATTTTTCTCTCTCTCTCTCTCCGGGTTTAGGGGTTTTTCTCTCTCTCCGGGTTTAGGGGTTTTTCTCTCTCTCTCTCTCCGGGTTTAGGGGTTTTTCTCTCTCTCCGGGTTTAGGGGTTTTTCTCTCTCTCCGGGTTTAGGGGTTTTTCTCTCTCTCTCTCCGGGTTTAGGGGTTTTTCTCTCTCTCTCTCCGGGTTTAGGGGTTTTTCTCTCTCTCTCTCTCCGGGTTTAGGGGTTTTTCTCTCTCTCTCTCTCTCCGGGTTTAGGGGTTTTTCTCTCTCTCTCTCCGGGTTTAGGGGTTTTTCTCTCTCTCTCTCCGGGTTTAGGGGTTTTTCTCTCTCTCTCTCTCCGGGTTTAGGGGTTTTTCTCTCTCTCTCTCTCCGGGTTTAGGGGTTTTTCTCTCTCTCTCTCTCCGGGTTTAGGGGTTTTTCTCTCTCTCTCTCTCCGGGTTTAGGGGTTTTTCTCTCTCTCCGGGTTTAGGGGTTTTTCTCTCTCTCTCTCTCCGGGTTTAGGGGTTTTTCTCTCTCTCCGGGTTTAGGGGTTTTTCTCTCTCTCTCTCCGGGTTTAGGGGTTTTTCTCTCTCTCTCTCCGGGTTTAGGGGTTTTTCTCTCTCTCTCTCTCCGGGTTTAGGGGTTTTTCTCTCTCTCTCTCTCCGGGTTTAGGGGTTTTTCTCTCTCTCTCTCTCCGGGTTTAGGGGTTTTTCTCTCTCTCTCTCTCCGGGTTTAGGGGTTTTTCTCTCTCTCTCTCTCCGGGTTTAGGGGTTTTTCTCTCTCTCTCTCCGGGTTTAGGGGTTTTTCTCTCTCTCTCTCCGGGTTTAGGGGTTTTTCTCTCTCTCTCTCTCCGGGTTTAGGGGTTTTTCTCTCTCTCCGGGTTTAGGGGTTTTTCTCTCTCTCCGGGTTTAGGGGTTTTTCTCTCTCTCTCTCTCCGGGTTTAGGGGTTTTTCTCTCTCTCCGGGTTTAGGGGTTTTTCTCTCTCTCTCTCCGGGTTTAGGGGTTTTTCTCTCTCTCTCTCCGGGTTTAGGGGTTTTTCTCTCTCTCTCTCCGGGTTTAGGGGTTTTTCTCTCTCTCTCTCCGGGTTTAGGGGTTTTTCTCTCTCTCTCTCTCCGGATTTAGGGGTTTTTCTCTCTCTCTCTCTCCGGGTTTAGGGGTTTTTCTCTCTCTCTCTCTCCGGGTTTCGGGGTTTTTCTCTCTCTCTCTCTCCGGGTTTAGGGGTTTTTCTCTCTCTCTCTCTCCGGGTTTAGGGGTTTTTCTCTCTCTCTCTCTCCGGGTTTAGGGGTTTTTCTCTCTCTCTCTCTCCGGGTTTAGGGGTTTTTCTCTCTCTCTCTCCGGGTTTAGGGGTTTTTCTCTCTCTCTCTCCGGGTTTAGGGGTTTTTCTCTCTCTCTCTCTCCGGGTTTAGGGGTTTTTCTCTCTCTCTCTCCGGGTTTAGGGGTTTTTCTCTCTCTCTCTCCGGGTTTAGGGGTTTTTCTCTCTCTCTCTCCGGGTTTAGGGGTTTTTCTCTCTCTCTCTCTCCGGGTTTAGGGGTTTTTCTCTCTCTCTCTCCGGGTTTAGGGGTTTTTCTCTCTCTCTCTCTCCGGGTTTAGGGGTTTTTCTCTCTCTCTCCGGGTTTAGGGGTTTTTCTCTCTCTCTCCGGGTTTAGGGGTTTTTCTCTCTCTCTCTCTCCGGGTTTAGGGGTTTTTCTCTCTCTCTCCGGGTTTAGGGGTTTTTCTCTCTCTCTCCGGGTTTAGGGGTTTTTCTCTCTCTCTCCGGGTTTAGGGGTTTTTCTCTCTCTCTCTCTCCGGGTTTAAGGGTTTTTCTCTCTCTCCGGGTTTAAGGGTTTTTCTCTCTCTCTCCGGGTTTAGGGGTTTTTCTCTCTCTCTCTCTCCGGGTTTAAGGGTTTTTCTCTCTCTCTCCGGGTTTAGGGGTTTTTCTCTCTCTCTCCGGGTTTAGGGGTTTTTCTCTCTCTCTCCGGGTTTAGGGGTTTTTCTCTCTCTCTCCGGGTTTAGGGGTTTTTCTCTCTCTCTCCGGGTTTAGGGGTTTTTCTCTCTCTCTCCGGGTTTAGGGGTTTTTCTCTCTCTCTCCGGGTTTAGGGGTTTTTCTCTCTCTCTCCGGGTTTAGGGGTTTTTCTCTCTCTCTCTCTCCGGGTTTAAGGGTTTTTCTCTCTCTCCGGGTTTAAGGGTTTTTCTCTCTCTCCGGGTTTAAGGGTTTTTCTCTCTCTCTCTGGGTTTAGGGGTTTTTCTCTCTCTCTCTCCGGGTTTAGGGGTTTTTCTCTCTCTCTCTCCGGGTTTAGGGGTTTTTCTCTCTCTCTCTCCGGGTTTAGGGGTTTTTCTCTCTCTCTCTCTCCGGGTTTAGGGGTTTTTCTCTCTCTCTCTCCGGGTTTAGGGGTTTTTCTCTCTCTCTCTCCGGGTTTAGGGGTTTTTCTCTCTCTCTCTGGGTTTAGGGGTTTTTCTCTCTCTCTCTCTCCGGGTTTTAGGGTTTTTCTCTCTCTCCGGGTTTAGGGGTTTTTCTCTCTCTCTCTCCGGGTTTAGGGGTTTTTCTCTCTCTCTCTCTCCGGGTTTAGGGGTTTTTCTCTCTCTCCGGGTTTAGGGGTTTTTCTCTCTCTCTCTCTCCGGGTTTAGGGGTTTTTCTCTCTCTCCGGGTTTAGGGGTTTTTCTCTCTCTCTCTCTCCGGGTTTAGGGGTTTTTCTCTCTCTCTCTCTCCGGGTTTAGGGGTTTTTCTCTCTCTCCGGGTTTAGGGGTTTTTCTCTCTCTCTCTCTCCGGGTTTAGGGGTTTTTCTCTCTCTCTCTCTCCGGGTTTAGGGTTTTTCTCTCTCTCCGGGTTTAGGGGTTTTTCTCTCTCTCTCTCTCCGGGTTTAGGGGTTTTTCTCTCTCTCTCTCTCCGGGTTTAGGGGTTTTTCTCTCTCTCTCTCTCTCCGGGTTTAGGGGTTTTTCTCACTCTCTCTCCGGGTTTAGGGGTTTTTCTCACTCTCTCTCCGGGTTTAGGGGTTTTTCTCTCTCTCCGGGTTTAGGGGTTTTTCTCTCTCTCTCTCTCTCCGGGTTTAGGGGTTTTTCTCTCTCTCTCTCCGGGTTTAGGGGTTTTTCTCTCTCTCTCTCTCCGGGTTTAGGGGTTTTTCTCTCTCTCTCTCCGGGTTTAGGGGTTTTTCTCTCTCTCTCTCCGGGTTTAGGGGTTTTTCTCTCTCTCTCTGGGTTTAGGGGTTTTTCTCTCTCTCTCTCTCCGGGTTTTAGGGTTTTTCTCTCTCTCCGGGTTTAGGGGTTTTTCTCTCTCTCTCTCCGGGTTTAGGGGTTTTTCTCTCTCTCTCTCTCCGGGTTTAGGGGTTTTTCTCTCTCTCCGGGTTTAGGGGTTTTTCTCTCTCTCTCTCTCCGGGTTTAGGGGTTTTTCTCTCTCTCCGGGTTTAGGGGTTTTTCTCTCTCTCTCTCTCCGGGTTTAGGGGTTTTTCTCTCTCTCCGGGTTTAGGGGTTTTTCTCTCTCTCTCTCTCCGGGTTTAGGGGTTTTTCTCTCTCTCCGGGTTTAGGGGTTTTTCTCTCTCTCTCTCTCCGGGTTTAGGGGTTTTTCTCTCTCTCTCTCTCCGGGTTTAGGGGTTTTTCTCTCTCTCCGGGTTTAGGGGTTTTTCTCTCTCTCTCTCTCCGGGTTTAGGGGTTTTTCTCTCTCTCCGGGTTTAGGGGTTTTTCTCTCTCTCCGGGTTTAGGGGTTTTTCTCTCTCTCTCTCTCCGGGTTTAGGGGTTTTTCTCTCTCTCCGGGTTTAGGGGTTTTTCTCTCTCTCTCTCTCCGGGTTTAGGGGTTTTTCTCTCTCTCCGGGTTTAGGGGTTTTTCTCTCTCTCTCTCTCCGGGTTTAGGGGTTTTTCTCTCTCTCTCTCTCCGGGTTTAGGGGTTTTTCTCTCTCTCCGGGTTTAGGGGTTTTTCTCTCTCTCCGGGTTTAGGGGTTTTTCTCTCTCTCTCTCTCCGGGTTTAGGGGTTTTTCTCTCTCTCCGGGTTTCGGGGTTTTTCTCTCTCTCTCTCTCTCTCCGGGTTTCGGGGTTTCTCTCTCTCTCTCTCTCCGGCTTTTTCTTACTTTCTCTGCGGTTCCCGCGCTCCGTCTCCTCGCTGCTCCCGGGTGGTGAGGGTCAAGGGTGAAGGGTCGCGTGTCAGAGGGGTTGAAGTTCAGCGCCAACGAGATGTATTTCAGAAACAAGAGTTGCCCCGTGCTCCGGCGCCACCTGCCGCCGCCCCCGGAACTGTAGCCTCTCTCTCTAAATGTTTTTAATGTGTTTGGCGCCTGAGCTCTTCATGTTTCCATTCAGTTCACAATTTCTCAGCACTAACAGACCATTGACAGAGTTTACCTACTCCGTGACCTTCTGGTCAGTTATTCGCTGTTAACCTGACCTGTCAACACGTCTTTTGTTGTCTGTTGCCCCAAACACACTTTATTTGCTTAAAACTTTTCACATTTTCAACCTTTCTCAGTTCAGATGAAGGGTCACTGACCAGAAACATTAAATAGACTTCTCTCTCCACAGATACTACCCGACCTGCTGAGTATTTCCAGCACTCTCTGTTTTTATTAACTCTGTTTCTCTCTCCACAGATACTGCCCGACCTGCTGAGTATTTCCAGCACTTGCTGCTTTTATTAACTCTGTTTCTCTCTCCACAGATACTGCCTGACCTGCTGAGTATTTCCAGCACTTGCTGTTTTTATTAACTCTGTTTCTCTCTCCACAGATACTGCCCGACCTGCTGAGTATTTCCAGCACTTGCTGTTTTTATTAACTCTGTTTCTCTCTCCACAGATCCTGCCTGACCTGCTGAATATTTCCAGCACTTGCTGTTTTTATTAACTCTGTTTCTCTCTCCACAGATACTGCCCGACCTGCTGAATATTTCCAGCACTTGCTGTTTTTATTAACTCTGTTTCTCTCTCCACAGATACTGCCCGACCTGCTGAGTATTTCCAGCACTTGCTGTTTTTATTAACTCTGTTTCTCTCTCCACAGATACTGCCCGACCTGCTGAGTATTTCCAGCACTCTCTGTTTTTATTAACTCTGTTTCTCTCTCCACAGATACTGCCTGACCTGCTGAGTATTTCCAGCACTTGCTGTTTTTATTAACTCTGTTTCTCTCTCCACAGATCCTGCCTGACCTGCTGAATATTTCCAGCACTTGCTGTTTTTATTAACTCTGTTTCTCTCTCCACAGATACTGCCCGACCTGCTGAGTATTTCCAGCACTTGCTGTTTTTATTAACTCTGTTTCTCTCTCCACAGATACTGCCCGACCTGCTGAGTATTTCCAGCACTTGCTGTTTTTATTAACTCTGTTTCTCTCTCCACAGATACTGCCCGACCCGCTGAGTATTTCCAGCACTTGCTGTTTTTATTAACTCTGTTTCTCTCTCCACAGATACTACCCGACCTGCTGAGTATTTCCAGCACTCTCTGTTTTTATTAACTCTGTTTCTCTCTCCACAGATCCTGCCTGACCTGCTGAATATTTCCAGCACTTGCTGTTTTTATTAACTCTGTTTCTCTCTCCACAGATACTGCCCGACCTGCTGAGTATTTCCAGCACTTGCTGTTTTTATTAACTCTGTTTCTCTCTCCACAGATACTGCCCGACCTGCTGAGTATTTCCAGCACTCTCTGTTTTTATTAACTCTGTTTCTCTCTCCACAGATACTGCCTGACCTGCTGAGTATTTCCAGCACTTGCTGTTTTTATTAACTCTGTTTCTCTCTCCACAGATCCTGCCTGACCTGCTGAATATTTCCAGCACTTGCTGTTTTTATTAACTCTGTTTCTCTCTCCACAGATACTGCCCGACCTGCTGAGTATTTCCAGCACTTGCTGTTTTTATTAACTCTGTTTCTCTCTCCACAGATACTGCCCGACCTGCTGAGTATTTCCAGCACTTGCTGTTTTTATTAACTCTGTTTCTCTCTCCACAGATACTGCCCGACCTGCTGAGTATTTCCAGCACTTGCTGTTTTTATTAACTCTGTTTCTCTCTCCACAGATCCTGCCTGACCTGCTGAGTATTTCCAGCACTTGCTGTTTTTATTAACTCTGTTTCTCTCTCCACAGATACTGCCCGACCTGCTGAGTATTTCCAGCACTTGCTGTTTTTATTAACTCTGTTTCTCTCTCCACAGATACTGCCTGACCTGCTGAGTATTTCCAGCACTTTTTGTTTTTATTAACTCTGTTTCTCTCTCCACAGATACTGCCTGACCTGCTGAGTATTTCCAGCACTCGCTGTTTTTATTAACTCTGTTTCTCTCTCCACAGATACTGCCCGACCTGCTGAGTATTTCCAGCACTTGCTGTTTTTATTAACTCTGTTTCTCTCTCCACAGATACTGCCCGACCTGCTGAGTATTTCCAGCACTTGCTGTTTTTATTAACTCTGTTTCTCTCTCCACAGATACTGCCCGACCTGCTGAGTATTTCCAGCACTTGCTGTTTTTATTAACTCTGTTTCTCTCTCCACAGATACTGCCTGACCTGCTGAGTATTTCCAGCACTTTTTGTTTTTATTAACTCTGTTTCTCTCTCCACAGATACTGCCTGACCTGCTGAGTATTTCCAGCACTTGCTGTTTTTATTAACTCTGTTTCTCTCTCCACAGATACTGCCCGACCTGCTGAGTATTTCCAGCACTTGCTGTTTTTATTAACTCTGTTTCTCTCTCCACAGATACTGTCTGACCTGCTGAGTATTTCCAGCACTTGCTGTTTTTATTAACTCTGTTTCTCTCTCCACAGATACTGCCCGACCTGCTGAGTATTTCCAGCTCTCGCTGTTTTTATTAACTCTGTTTCTCTCTCCACAGATACTGCCTGACCTGCTGAGTATTTCCAGCACTTGCTGTTTTTATTAACTCTGTTTCTCTCTCCACAGATACTGCCCGACCTGCTGAGTATTTCCAGCTCTCGCTGTTTTTATTAACTCTGTTTCTCTCTCCACAGATACTGCCCGACCCGCTGAGTATTTCCAGCACTTGCTGTTTTTATTAACTCTGTTTCTCTCTCCACAGATACTGCCCAACCTGCTGAGTATTTCCAGCACTTGCTGTTTTTATTAAGTCTGTTTCTCTCTCCACAGATACTGTCTGACCTGCTGAGTATTTCCAGCACTTGCTGTTTTTATTAACTCTGTTTCTCTCTCCACAGATACTGTCTGACCTGCTGAGTATTTCCAGCACTTGCTGTTTTTATTAACTCTGTTTCTCTCTCCACAGATACTGCCCGACCTGCTGAGTATTTCCAGCTCTCGCTGTTTTTATTAACTCTGTTTCTCTCTCCACAGATACTGCCTGACCTGCTGAGTATTTCCAGCACTTGCTGTTTTTATTAACTCTGTTTCTCTCTCCACAGATACTGCCCGACCTGCTGAGTATTTCCAGCTCTCGCTGTTTTTATTAACTCTGTTTCTCTCTCCACAGATACTGCCTGACCTGCTGAGTATTTCCAGCACTTGCTGTTTTTATTAACTCTGTTTCTCTCTCCACAGATACTGCCCGACCTGCTGAGTATTTCCAGCACTTGCTGTTTTTATTAACTCTGTTTCTCTCTCCACAGATGCTGCCTGACCTGCTGAGTATTTCCAGCTCTCGCTGTTTTTATTAACTCTGTTTCTCTCTCCACAGATACTGCCCGACCTGCTGAGTATTTCCAGCACTTGCTGTTTTTATTAACTCTGTTTCTCTCTCCACAGATACTGCCTGACCTGCTGAGTATTTCCAGCACTTGCTGTTTTTATTAACTCTGTTTCTCTCTCCACAGATACTGCCCGACCTGCTGAGTATTTCCAGCACTCACTGTTTTTATTAACTCTGTTTCTCTCTCCACAGATACTGCCTGACCTGCTGAGTATTTCCAGCACTTGCTGTTTTTATTAACTCTGTTTCTCTCTCCACAGATACTGCCTGACCTGCTGAGTATTTCCAGCACTCGCTGTTTTTATTAACTCTGTTTCTCTCTCCACAGATACTGCCCGACCTGCTGAGTATTTCCAGCACTTGCTATTTTTATTAACTCTGTTTCTCTCTCCACAGATACTGCCCGACCTGCTGAGTATTTCCAGCACTCGCTGTTTTTATTAACTCTGTTTCTCTCTCCACAGATACTGCCCGACCTGCTGAGTATTTCCAGCACTTGCTGTTTTTATTAACTCTGTTTCTCTCTCCACAGATGCTGCCTGACCTGCTGAGTATTTCCAGCTCTCGCTGTTTTTATTAACTCTGTTTCTCTCTCCACAGATACTGCCCGACCTGCTGAGTATTTCCAGCACTTGCTGTTTTTATTAACTCTGTTTCTCTCTCCACAGATACTGCCTGACCTGCTGAGTATTTCCAGCACTTGCTGTTTTTATTAACTCTGTTTCTCTCTCCACAGATACTGCCCGACCTGCTGAGTATTTCCAGCACTCACTGTTTTTATTAACTCTGTTTCTCTCTCCACAGATACTGCCTGACCTGCTGAGTATTTCCAGCACTTGCTGTTTTTATTAACTCTGTTTCTCTCTCCACAGATACTGCCTGACCTGCTGAGTATTTCCAGCACTCGCTGTTTTTATTAACTCTGTTTCTCTCTCCACAGATACTGCCCGACCTGCTGAGTATTTCCAGCACTTGCTATTTTTATTAACTCTGTTTCTCTCTCCACAGATACTGCCCGACCTGCTGAGTATTTCCAGCACCTGCTGTTTTTATTAACTCTGTTTCTCTCTCCACAGATACTGCCCGACCTGCTGAGTATTTCCGGCACTTGCTGTTTTTATTAACTCTGTTTCTCTCTCCACAGATGCTGCCCGACCTGCTGAGTATTTCCAGCACTTGCTGTTTTTATTAACTCTGTTTCTCTCTCCACAGATGCTGCCCGACCTGCTGAGTATTTCCAGCACTCTCTGTTTTTATTAACTCTGTTTCTCTCTCCGCAGATACTGCCCGACCTGCTGAGTATTTCCAGCACTTGCTGTTTTTATTAACTCTGTTTCTCTCTCCACAGATACTGCCTGACCTGCTGAGTATTTCCGGCACTTGCTGTTTTTATTAACTCTGTTTCTCTCTCCACAGATACTGCCTGACCTGCTGAGTATTTCCGGCACTTGCTGTTTTTATTAACTCTGTTTCTCTCTCCACAGATACTGCCCGACCTGCTGAGTATTTCCATCACTTGCTGTTTTTATTAACTCTGTTTCTCTCTCCACAGATACTGCCTGACCTGCTGAGTATTTCCAGCACTTGCTGTTTTTATTAACTCTGTTTCTCTCTCCACAGATACTGCCTGACCTGCTGAGTATTTCCGGCTCTTGCTGTTTTTATTAACTCCGTTTCTCTCTCCACAGATACTGCCCGACCTGCTGAGTATTTCCAGCACTTGCTGTTTTTATTAACTCTGTTTCTCTCTCCACAGATACTGCCTGACCTGCTGAGTATTTCCAGCACTTGCTGTTTTTATTAACTCTGTTTCTCTCTCCACAGATCCTGCCTGACCTGCTGAGTATTTCCAGCACTTGCTGTTTTTATTAACTCTGTTTCTCTCTCCACAGATACTGCCCGACCTGCTGAGTATTTCCAGCACTTGCTGTTTTTATTAACTCTGTTTCTCTCTCCACAGATCCTGCCTGACCTGCTGAGTATTTCCAGCACTTGCTGTTTTTATTAACTCTGTTTCTCTCTCCACAGATACTGCCCGACCTGCTGAGTATTTCCAGCACTTGCTGTTTTTATTAACTCTGTTTCTCTCTCCACAGATCCTGCCTGACCTGCTGAGTATTTCCAGCACTTGCTGTTTTTATTAACTCTGTTTCTCTCTCCACAGATACTGCCCGACCTGCTGAGTATTTCCAGCACTCACTGTTTTTATTAACTCTGTTTCTCTCTCCACAGATACTGCCTGACCTGCTGAGTATTTCCAGCACTTGCTGTTTTTATTAACTCTGTTTCTCTCTCCACAGATACTGCCTGACCTGCTGAGTATTTCCAGCACTCGCTGTTTTTATTAACTCTGTTTCTCTCTCCACAGATACTGCCCGACCTGCTGAGTATTTCCAGCACTTGCTATTTTTATTAACTCTGTTTCTCTCTCCACAGATACTGCCCGACCTGCTGAGTATTTCCAGCACTCGCTGTTTTTATTAACTCTGTTTCTCTCTCCACAGATACTGCCCGACCTGCTGAGTATTTCCAGCACTCGCTGTTTTTATTAACTCTGTTTCTCTCTTCACAGATACTGCCCGACCTGCTGAGTATTTCCAGCACCTGCTGTTTTTATTAACTCTGTTTCTCTCTCCACAGATACTGCCCGACCTGCTGAGTATTTCCGGCACTTGCTGTTTTTATTAACTCTGTTTCTCTCTCCACAGATGCTGCCCGACCTGCTGAGTATTTCCAGCACTTGCTGTTTTTATTAACTCTGTTTCTCTCTCCACAGATGCTGCCCGACCTGCTGAGTATTTCCAGCACTCTCTGTTTTTATTAACTCTGTTTCTCTCTCCGCAGATACTGCCCGACCTGCTGAGTATTTCCAGCACTTGCTGTTTTTATTAACTCTGTTTCTCTCTCCACAGATACTGCCTGACCTGCTGAGTATTTCCGGCACTTGCTGTTTTTATTAACTCTGTTTCTCTCTCCACAGATACTGCCCGACCTGCTGAGTATTTCCAGCACTTGCTGTTTTTATTAACTCTGTTTCTCTCTCCACAGATACTGCCTGACCTGCTGAGTATTTCCAGCACTTGCTGTTTTTATTAACTCTGTTTCTCTCTCCACAGATACTGCCTGACCTGCTGAGTATTTCCGGCACTTGCTGTTTTTATTAACTCTGTTTCTCTCTCCACAGATACTGCCCGACCTGCTGAGTATTTCCAGCACTTGCTGTTTTTATTAACTCTGTTTCTCTCTCCACAGATCCTGCCTGACCTGCTGAGTATTTCCAGCACTTGCTGTTTTTATTAACTCTGTTTCTCTCTCCACAGATACTGCCCGACTTGCTGAGTATTTCCAGCACTTGCTGTTTTTATTAACTCTGTTTCTCTCTCCACAGATCCTGCCTGACCTGCTGAGTATTTCCAGCACTTGCTGTTTTTATTAACTCTGTTTCTCTCTCCACAGATACTGCCCGACCTGCTGAGTATTTCCAGCACTTGCTGTTTTTATTAACTCTCTTTCTCTCTCCACAGATACTGCCTGACCTGCTGAGTATTTCCAGCACTGGCTGTTTTTTTCACTCTCTTTCTCTCTCCACAGATAATGACGCCGCAGATTAGGATTGCTGAGGGAGAAAGGGAATGGGTGACCAAAAGGCAGAGAAAGAGCAGGAAGGCAGCGCAGGTGTCCCCTGCGGTCATCTCCCTCCAACACAAGTATACCGTTTTGGATACTGTTGAGGGAGATGGCTCACCAGGGGAAGGCAGCAGTAGCCAGGTTCATGGCACCGTGGCTGGCTCTGCTGTTCTGAAGGGCGGGAAAAAGAGTGGAAGGGCTATAGTCATCGGGGATTCGATTGTAAGGGGAGTAGATAGGCGGTTCTGTGGTCGAAAACGAGACTCCCGAATGGTATGTTGCCTCCCAGGTGCACGGGTCAGTGATGTCTCAGATCGGCTGCAGAACATTCTGAAGGGGGAGGGTGAACAGCCAGTTGTCGTTGTGCACATAGGCACCAATGATATAGGTAAAAAACGGGATGAGGTCCTACAAGCAGAATTTAGGGAGTTAGGAGCCAAGTTAAAAAGTAGGACCTCAGAGGTAGTAATCTCAGGATTGCTACCAGTGCCACGTGATAGTCAGAGTAGAAATGAAAGAATAGTCAGGATGAATGCGTGGCTTGAGAGATGGTGCAGGAGGGAGGGGTTCAGATTTTTGGGACATTGGGACCGGTTCTGGGGGAGGTGGGACTGTTACAAATTGGATGGTCTACACCTGGGCCGGACTGGAACCAATGTCCTTGGGGGTGCTTTTGCTAACGCTGTTGTGGAGGGTTTAAACTAATGTGGCAGGGGGATGGGAACCAAATGAGGAGGTCAGTGGACAGTAAGGAGGTAGTAACTAAAGCCTGTAAGGAACTAGATAATGAAGTCAGCGTGACTAAGGGAAAGAGTAGACAGGGAGCAGATGATGAACGCAAAGGGACTGGTGGTCTGAGGTGCATTTGTTTTAATGCAAGAAGTGTAGTAGGTAAGGCAGATGAACTTAGGGCCTGGATTAGTACCTGGGAGTATGATGTTATTGCTATTACTGAGACTTGGTTGAGGGAAGGGCATGATTGGCAACTAAATATCCCAGGATATCGATGCTTCCGGCGGGATAGAGAGGGAGGTAAAAGGGGTGGAGGAGTTGCAGTACTGGTCAAAGAGGATATCACAGCTGTGCTGAAGGAGGGCACTATGGAGGACTCGAGCAGTGAGGCAATATGGGCAGAACTCAGAAATAGGAAGGGTGCGGTAACAATGTTGGGGCTGTACTACAGGCCTCCCAACAGCGAGCGTGAGATAGAGGTACAAATATGTAAACAGATTATGGAAAGATGTAGGAGCAACAGGGTGGTGGTGATAGGAGATTTTAATTTTCCCAACATTGACTGGGATTCGCTTAGTGTTAGAGGTCTCGGTGGAGCAGAATTTGTAAGGAGCATCCAGGAGGGTTTTCCAGAGCAGTATGTAAATAGTCCAACTTGGGAAGGGGCCATACTGGACCTGGTGTTGGGGAATGAACCCGGCCAGGTGGTTGAAGTTTCAGTAGGGGACTACTTTGGGAATAGTGATCACAATTCCGTAAGTTTTAGAATACTCATGGACAAAGACGAGAGTGGTCCTAAAAGAAGAGTGCTAAATTGGGGGAAGGCCAACTATACCAAAATTCGGCAGGAGCTGGGGAATGTAGATTGGGATCAGCTGTTTGAAGGTAAATCCACATTTGATATGTGGGAGGCTTTTAAAGAGAGGTTGATTAGCGTGCAGGAGAGACATGTTCCTGTAAAAATGAGGGATAGAAATGGCAAGATTAGGGAGCCATGGATGACAGGTGAAATTGTGAGACTAGCTAAGAGGAAAAAGGAAGCATACATAAGGTCTAGGAGGCTGAAGAAAGACGAAGCTTTGAAAGAATATCGGGAATGTAGGACCAATCTGAAATGAGGAATTAAGAGGGCTAAAAGGGGTCATGAAATATCTTTAGCAAACAGGGTTAAGGAAAATCCCAAAGCCTTTTATTCATATATAAGGAGCAAGAGGGTAACTAGAGAAAGGATTGGCCCACTCCTTTCCTCAAAGGAGGAAAGTTATGCGTGGAGTTAGAGAAAATGGGTGAGATTTTAAACGAGTACTTTGCATCGGTATTCACCGAGGAGAGGGACATGACGGATGTTGAGGTTAGGGACAGATGTTTGATTACTCTTGGTCAAGTCGGCATAAGGAGGGAGGAAGTGTTGGGTATTCTAAAAGGCATTAAGGTGGACAAGTCCCCAGGTCCGGATGGGATCTAGAACATAGAACATAGAAAAATACAGCACAGAACAGGCCCTTCGGCCCACGATGTTGTGCCGATCCTTTGTCCTCTGTCAAGGACAATTTAATCTATACCCCATCATTCTCCTATAGAACATAGAAAAATAGAACATAGAAAATAGATCTATCCCAGGTTAATGAGGGAAGCGAGAGAGGAAATAGCTGGGGCCTTAACAGATATCTTTGCAGCATCCTTAAACACGGGTGAGGTCCCGGAGGACTGGAGAATTGCTAATGTTGTCCGCTTGTTTAAGAAGGGTAGCAGGGAATATCCAGATAATTATAGACCGGTGAGCCTGACGTCAGTGGTAGGGAAGCTGCTGGAGAAGATACTGAGGGATAGGATCTATTCCCATTTGGAAGAAAATGGGCTTATCAGTGATAGACAACATGGTTTTGTGCAGGGAAGGTCATGTCTTACCAACTTAATAGAATTCTTTGAGGAAGTGACAAAGTTGATTGATGAGGGAAGGGCTGTAGATGTCATATACATGGACTTCAGTAAGGCGTTTGATAAGGTTCCCCATGGTAGGCTGATGGAGAAAGTGAAGGCGCATGGGGTCCAGGGTGTATTAGCTAGATGGATAAAGAACTGGCTGGGCAACAGGAGACAGAGAGTAGCAGTGGAAGGGAGTTTCTCAAAATGGAGACGTGTGACCAGTGGTGTTCCACAGGGATCCGTGCTGGGACCACTGTTGTTTGTGATATAAATAAATGATTTGGAGGAAAGTATAGGTGGTCTGATTAGCAAGTTTGCAGACGACACTAAGATTGGTGGAGTAGCAGATAGTGAAGGGGACTGTCAGAGAATACAGCAGAATATAAATAGATTGGAGAGTTGGGCAGAGAAATGGCAGATGGAGTTCAATCAGGGCAAATGCGAGGTGATGCATTTTGGAAGATCCAATTCAAGAGTGAATTATACAGTAAATGGAAAAGTCCTGGGGAAAATTGATGTACAGAGAGATTTGGGTGTTCAGGTCCATTGTTCCCTGAAGGTGGCAACGCAGGTCAATAGAGTGGTCAAGAAGGCATACGGCATGCTTTCCTTCATCGGACGGGGTATTGAGTACAAGGGTTGGCAGGTCATGTTACAGTTGTATAAGACTTTGGTTCGGCCACATTTGAAATACTGCGTGCAGTTCTGGTCGCCACATTACCAAAAGGATGTAGATGCTTTGGAGAGGGTGCAGAGGAGGTTCACCAGGATGTTGCCTGGTATGGAGGGCGCTAGCTATGAAGAGAGGTTGAGCAGATTAGGATTATTTTCATTAGAAAGACGGAGGTTGAGGGGGGTCCTGATTGAGGTGTACAAAATCATGAGAGGTATAGACAGGGTGGACAGCAAGAAGCTTTTTCCCAGAGTGGGGGATTCAATTACTAGGGGTCACGAGTTCAAAGTGAAAGGGGAAAAGTTTAGGGGGGATATGCGTGGAAAGTTCTTTACGCAGAGGGTGGTGGGTGCCTGGAACGCGTTGCCAGCGGAGGTGGTAGACGCGGGCACGATTGCGTCTTTTAAGATGTATCTAGACAGATACATGAATGGGCAGGAAGCAAAGAGATACAGACCCTTAGAAAATAGGCGACATGTTTAGATAGAGGATCTGGATCGGCGCAGACTTGGAGGGCCGAAGGGCCTGTTCCTGTGCTGTAATTTTCTTTGTTCTTTGAATGACCTGCTGAGTTTTTCTAGCACTGGCTGTTTTTATTCACTCTGTTTCTCTCTCCACAGATACTGCCTGACCTGCTGAGTATTTCCAGCACTTGCTGTTTTTATTAACTCAGTTTCTCTCTCCACAGATACTGCCTGACCTGCTGAGTATTTCCAGCACTTGCTGTTTTTATTAACTCTGTTTCTCTCTCCACAGATACTGCCCGACCCGCTGAGTATTTCCAGCACTTGCTGTTTTTATTAACTCTGTTTCTCTCTCCACAGATACTGCCTGACCTGCTGAGTATTTCCAGAACTCGCTGTTTTTATTAACTCTGTTTCTCTCACCACAGATACTGCCCGACCCGCTGAGTATTTCCAGCACTTGCTGTTTTTATTAACTCTGTTTCTCTCTCCACAGATACTGCCTGACCTGCTGAGTATTTCCAGAACTCGCTGTTTTTATTAACTCTGTTTCTCTCTCCACAGATACTGCCTGACCTGCTGAGTATTTCCAGAACTCGCTGTTTTTATTCACTCTGTTTCTCTCACCACAGATACTGCCCGACCTGCTGAGTATTTCCTGCACTCGCTGTTTTTATTAACTCTGTTTCTCTCTCCACAGATACTGCCTGACCTGCTGAGTATTTCCAGCACTTGCTGTTTTTATTAAATCTGTTACTCTCTCCACAGATACTGCCCGACCTGCTGAGTATTTCCAGCATTTGCTGTTTTTATTAAATCTGTTACTCTCTCCACAGATACTGCCCGACCTGCTGAGTATTTCCATCACTTGCTGTTTTTATTAACTCTGTTTCTCTCTCCACAGATACTGCCCGACCTGCTGAGTATTTCCAGCACTTGCTGTTTTTATTAACTCTGTTTCTCTCTCCTCAGATACTGCCCGACCTGCTGAGTATTTCCAGCACTTGCTGTTTTTATTAACTCTGTTTCTCTCTCCACAGATACTGCCCGACCCGCTGAGTATTTCCAGCACTTGCTCTTTTTATTAACTCTGTTTCTCTCTCCACAGATACTGCCCGACCTGCTGAGTATTTCCAGCACTTGCTCTTTTTATTAACTCTGTTTCTCTCTCCACAGATACTGCCTGACCTGCTGAGTATTTCCAGCACTCCCTGTTTTTATTAACTCTATTTCTCTCTCCACAGATACTGCCCGACCTGCTGAGTATTTCCAGCACTTGCTGTTTTTATTAACTCTGTTTCTCTCTCCACAGATACTGCCTGACCTGCTGAGTATTTCCAGCACTCGCTGTTTTTATTAACTCTATTTCTCTCTCCACAGATACTGCCCGACCTGCTGAGTATTTCCAGCACTTGCTGTTTTATTAACTCTATTTCTCTCTCCACAGATACTGCCTGACCTGCTGAGTATTTCCAGCACTTGCTGTTTTTATTAACTCTGTTTCTCTCTCCACAGATACTGCCCGACCTGCTGAGTATTTCCATCACTTGCTGTTTTTATTAATTCTGTTTCTCTCTCCGCAGATGCTGCCCGACCTGCTGAGTATTTCCAACTTTTCTTTTTTTTATTAAATGCAGCCACTGGTCTGGTGATATCAAATAAACACCGCAGGGGGGGTTGACGTCATTCTTTGTTGCAATGGCGTAGTAGTAATGTCACTGGACTAGTAATCCAGAGACCTAGGGCTAGTGCGCTGGGGACATGGGTTCGCATACCACCATGGCAGATGGTGAAATTTGAATTCAATTAATAAATCTGGAATTTCAAAGATCGTCTAATGGTGACCATGAAACTACTGTCGATTGTTGCAAAAACACATCTGGTTCACTAATGTCCTTTAGGGAAGGAAATCTGTCGTTTAGTCTGGCCTACATGTGACTCCAGTCCCACAGCAATATGGTTGACTCTTAACTACCCCCTGAAATGGCCTCGCAAGCCACTCAGTTCAAAAGCAATTAGAGGTGGGCAATAAACACCGGCCTAGCCAGTGATGCCCACGTCCCACAAATGAATAAATAAAGGGAGAATTTATGACTAGCATGAGATTTACCTGGAAAAGAAGTTTCATTTTGGACTGTTAAATGCCAGTTGGTTTGAACTAAAGCAGGCAATTAGAATTTGAGATGGACCTGCCAGAAGTTCTTTGAAGAATCCCTGTTTTTGAAAAACAAATGCTGTGTGAAGTGGTACTGTTGCCTCCTGTAATGTTGAAGACATCCTGAATGCTTGCAGAAACCTTGCATCGTTAAAAGGACTTTTTCATCGAATGTGTGTGAGAACTGACACCTCTGTTGCTGCACACCTGCTGTAAGACCTATGTGAAGGCTTCTGCAGTTGAATTTCTTTGAACACCTTCCCAAACAGACTGTTCATCAAACTCGCCTGAAAAATTCCTCGTGGCAGCCAACTATTCGACTTTGCGACACGTTGCAAAAAAAGGACTTCCATCTCTTCTCTTCAGTATAAGTTATTATTTTTATTCTTTCTATTTCTTTGAAACAGCTGGAAACAAAAATCCCTTTTGTCTCGGTTAACCGGTTTTTGGATGTATATGTGTGTGTGTGTGAGGGCCAGGATAATAATACAGGGCTTTAATATTTCAATTCACATGTATATATACACATCATTAGTGGTTAAGACCTTCTTTTAAAATAAACAGATAATTTTGTTGCTTATCAAAGAAACCTGGTTGGTGCGCTTTATTTTGGGGACAAATAGCGTATCTAATTGGCTGTATCGGTCAGTGAGAACATTTATTGATATTCTGTGATCTTTGGAGAAGTGGGACTGAATTAACAGTGCACTTCTCCCACCTCGATCATCACATATTAACTGGGGGCTCTTGTCGGGCTTAAACCAATAACGTTTAATTGTAATTGGAATCATATTTGGAAAAGGCAAATAAAAGAACCAGGTTTCTTGTGTAATCGGGGAAAGTTTATGCCACCAGAATATCTTTTTTAGCCAGCACGTAACCAGCCCAACGCGAGGGGGCGCAATTCTAGATTTAGTCTTCGGTAATAAAGCTGGGCAAGTAAATGAAGTCGCAGTGGGTGACCATTTTGAAGATAGCGATCATAATACAGTTAGTTTTAGCATAATCATGGAAAAGGACAGATAAAACAGGAGTTAAAGTTCTAAATTGGGGGAAGGCAAATTTTACAAAACTGAGAGACAATCTGGCGAAAGTGGACTGGATACAGCTATTGGAGGGGAAATCAGTGGCAAACCAGTGGCAGGTATTCAAAAGCGAGATTCTCCAGGCACAGTTGAAGGTATGACCCCACAAAGATGAAGGGTGGGACGGCCAAATCTAGAGCCTCCTGGGTGTCTAGAGGCTTACAGGGTAAGTTAAAGCAGAAAAAGAAAGCTTATGACAATCACAAAAAACTTCATACTTTAGAAAGCCTAGAGGAGTATAGAAAGTGCGGGGTGAAGTAAAAAGGAAATTGGAAAAGCAAAGAGAGGACATGAAAAATTACTGGCAGGTAAAATCGAGGAAAAACCAAAGATGTTTTATTAGAACATTATGAGCAAGAGGATAACTAAGGAAAGGGTAGGGCCTATCAGAGATGTACAAGGGAACTTACACGTGGATGCAGATGATGTGGACAGGGTTCTTAATGAGTTTTTTGCCTCTGTCTTCACAAAGGAGAGGGATGATGCAGACATTGTAATAGAGGAGGAGTGTGAAATATTAGATACGATTAGCAGAGAATCATAGAATTACTGCCAGAAGTACTGCACAAAGAACAGCTAGGCGTTGCGCAAACGACTACTGGCAACACCTATGCAGTCATATTCAGCTGGCCTCAGACCCGGAAACATCAGAGGAATGTATGATGGCATGAAGAGAGCTCTTGGGCCAACCATCAAGAAGATCGCCCCCTCAAATCTAAATCGGGGGACATAATCACTGACCAACGCAAACAGATGGACCGCTGGGTTGAGCACTACCTGGAACTGTACTCCAGGGAGAATGCTGTCACTGAGACTGCCCTCAATGCAGCCCAGCCTCTACCAGTCATGGATGAGCTGGACATACAGCCAACCAAATCGGAACTCAGTGATGCCATTGATTCCCTAGCCAGCGGAAAAGCCCCTGGGAAGGACAGCATTACCCCTGAAATAATCAAGGGTGCCAAGCCTGCTATACTCTCAGCACTACATGAACTGCTATGCCTGTGCTGGGACGAGGGAGCAGTACCCCAGGACATGCGCGATGCCAACATCATCACCCTCTATAAAAACAAAGGTGACCGCGGTGACTGCAACAACTACCGTGGAATCTCCCTGCTCAGCATAGTGGGGAAAGTCTTTGCTCGAGTCGCTCTGAACAGGCTCCAGAAGCTGGCCGAGCGCGTCTACCCTGAGGCACAGTGTGGCTTTCGTGCAGAGAGATCGACCGTTGACATGCTGTTCTCCCTTCGTCAGATACAGGAGAAATGCCGTGAACAACAGATGCCCCTCTACATTGCTTTCATTGATCTCACCAAAGCCTTTGACCTCGTCAGCAGACGTGGTCTCTTCAGACTACTAGAAAAGATCGGATGTCCACCAAAGCTACTAAGTATCATCACCTCATTCCATGACAATATGAAAGGCACAATTCAACATGGTGGCTCCTCATCAGAGCCCTTTCCTATCCTGAGTGGTGTGAAACAGGGCTGTGTTCTCGCACCCACATTTTTTGGGATTTTCTTCTCCCTGCTGCTTTCACATGCGTTCAAATCCTCTGAAGAAGGAATTTTCCTCCACACAAGATCAGGGGGCAGGTTGTTCAACCTTGCCCGTCTAAGAGCGAAGTCCAAAGTACGGAAAGTCCTCATCAGAGAACTCCTCTTTGTTCACGATGCTGCTTTAACATCTCACACTGAAGAGTGCCTGCAGAGTCTCATCGACAGGTTTGCGTCTGCCTGCAACAAATTTGGCCTAACCATCAGCCTCAAGAAAACGAACATCATGGGGCAGGATGTCAGAAATGCTCCATCCATCAATATTGGCGACCACGCTCTGGAAGTGGTTCAAGAGTTCACCTACCTAGGCTCAACTATCACCAGTAACCTTTCTCTAGATGCAGAAATCAACAAGCGCATGGGTAAGGCTTCCACTGCTATGTCCAGACTGGCCAAGTGAGTGTGGGAAAATGGCGCACTGACACGGAACACAAAAGTCCGAGTGTATCAGGCCTGTGTCCTCAGTACCTTGCTCTACGGCAGCGAGGCCTGGACAACGTATGCCAGCCAAGAGCGACGTCTCAATTCATTCCATCTTCGCTGCCTTCGGAGAATACTTGGCATCAGGTGGCAGGACCTTATCTCCAACACAGAAGTCCTTGAAGCGGCCAACACCCCCAGCTTATACACACTACTGAGTCAGCGGCGCTTGAGATGGCTTGGCCATGTGAGCCGCATGGAAGATGGCAGGATCCCCAAAGACACATTGTACAGCGAGCTCGCCACTGGTATCAGACCCACCGGCCGTCCATGTCTCCGCTATAAAGATGTCTGCAAACGCGACATGAAATCGTGTGACATTGATCACAAGTCGTGGGAGTCAGTTGCCAGCATTCGCCAGAGCTGGCGGGCAGCCATAAAGACAGGGCTAAATTGTGGCGAGTCGAAGAGACTTAGTAGTTGGCAGGAAAAAAGACAGAGGCGCAAGGGGAGAGCCAACTGTGCAACAGCCCCGACAATCAAATTTCTCTGCAGCACCTGTGGAAGAGCCTGTCACTCCAGAATTGGCCTTTATAGCCACTCCAGGCGCTGCTTCACAAACCACTGACCACCTCCAGGCGCGTATCCATTGTCTCTCGATTTAAGGAGGCCCAAAAGAAGAGAAAAAAAGAAAAGATAGAATTATAGAATCATAGAATGTTTAAGGCACAGAAAGAGGCCACTTGGCCCATCGTGTCTGTGCCGGCCGAAAAACGATCCAACTATTCTAATCCCACCTTCCAGCATTTGGTCCGTAGCCCTGGAACTTACGGCATTTGAGGTGCATATCCAGACTCCTCCTGAATGAGTTGAGGGTCTCTGCCTCAACTACCCTTTCAGGCAGTGAGTTCCAGACCATCGCCACCCTTTGGGTGAAATTTTTTTTTCTCATCTCCCCTCTAATTTTTCTACCAATGACATTAAATCTATGCCCCTTCATCACTGATCTCTCTGCTAAAGTGAATTGACCCTTCACCTCCACACTATCCAGGCCCCTCAAAATTTTGTACATTTCAATCAGATCTCCCCTCAGTGTCCTCTGTTCCCAGGAGAACAACCGCAGCCGATCCAATCTTTCCTCATAGTTGCATTTTTTCAGTCCTGGCAACATCCTCGTAAATCTCCTCTGTACCCTCTCTAGTGCAGTTACATCCTTTCTGCAATGAGGTGACCAGAACTGCACACAGTACTCAAGTTGTGGCCTAACCAATGAGTTATAAAGTTCCAGCATAGCCTCCCTGCTCTTATATTCTATACCTCGGCTAATAAAGGAAAGGATTCCATATGCCTTCTTAGCCACTCTCGACCTGTCCCGCTACCTTCAGGGATCTGTGGACATTCACTCCAAGGTCCCTCACTTTCTCGAGACTTCTCAGTATTTTCCCATTAATCGTGTATTCCTTTGCCTTGTTTGACCTCCCTAAATGCATCACCTCACACCTCTCCAAGTTGAATTCCATTTGCCACTTTTCTGTCCATCTGACCAGACCATCAATATCTTCCTGCAGCCTACAGCTATCCTCCTCGCTATCTACCACAAGGCCAATCTTTGTGTCGTCCACAAATGTCTTGATCATGCCCCCTACATTTACGTTCAAATCGTTAATATACACCACAAAAAGCAGGGTACCCAGTACTGAGCCCTGCGGAACGCCACTGGAAATAGCCCTCCAGTCGCTAAAACAGCTGTCAACAATTACCTTTGTTTCCTGCCACTGAGCCAATTTTGTATCCACCTTGCTGCATTTCCCTGGATCCCATGGGCTTTTATTTTTTTAACCAGTCTGAATGTGGGACTTTGTCAAAAGCCTTGCTAAAATCCATGTAGACCACATCAACTGCACTACCCTCATCTATCTTCCTTGTTACTTCTTCAAAAAATTTGATCAAGTTGGTCAAACAAGATATTCCCTTAACAAATCCATGCTGAATATCCTTGATTAACCTGTGCCTTTCTAAGTGACAGTTTATCCTGTCTCTCAGAATAGATTCCAATAATTTGCCCCATTCTGAGTTTAGACTGACTGGCCTAAAATTATTCGGTCTATTCTTCGCTCACTTTTTAAACAGAGGTACAGTGTTAGCTGTTCTCCAATCCTCTGGCACCACACCTGTATCCAGTGAGGACTGGAAAATGATGGTCAGACACTCTGCTATTTCCTCTCTTGCTTCTTATAACAGCCTGGGACACATTTCATCTGGCCCTGGTGATTTATCAACTTTCAAGGATGTTAATCCCATTAATACTTCCTCTCTCCCTATGTTTATCACATCCAATACTTCACACTCTTCACAAGAAAGCTCCCAGCGAGTTAACATCCATAGCACTGAAAGTAGCTAGAAACGCTGCACAAAGAACAGCCAGGTGCTGTGCAAATGACTACTGGCAACACCTATGCAGTCGTATTCAGCTGGCCTCCGACACCGGAAACATCAGAGGAATGTATGATGGCATTAAGAGAGCTTTTGGGCCAACCATCAAGAAGAATCGCCCCCCTCAAGTCTAAATCAGGGGACACGATCACTGACCAACGCAAGCAAATGGACCGCTGGGTGGAGCACTACCTAGAACTGTACTCCAGGGAAAATGTTGTCATTGAGACCGCCCTCAATGCAGCCCAGTCTCTGCCAGTCATGGATGAGCTGGACAAACAGCCAACAAAATCAGAACTCAGTGATGAGTTTGATTCTCTAGCCAGCGGAAAAGCCCCTGGGAAGGACGGCATTACCCCTGCAATAATCAAGAGTGCCAAGCCTGCTATCCTCTCAGCACTCCATGAACTGCTTTGCCTGTGCTGGGATGAGGGAGCAGTACCACAGGACATGTGCGATGCCAATGTCATCACCCTCGAGAAGAATAAGGGTGACCGCGGTGACTGCAACAACTACCGTGGAATCTCCCTGCTCAGCATAGTGGGGAAAGTCTTTGCGCGAGTCGTTTTAAACAGACTCCAGAAGCTGGCTGAGCGTGTCTACCCTGAGGCACAGTGTGGCTTTCGAGCAGAGAGATCACCATTGACATGCTGTTCTCCCTTCGCCAGCTATAGGAGAAATGCCGCGAACAACAGATACCCCTCTACGTTGCTTTCATTGATCTCACCAAAGCCTTTGACCTCGACAGCAGATGTGGTCTCTTCAGACTACTAGAAAAGATTGGATGTTCACCAAAGCTACTAAGTATCATCATCTCATTCCATGACAATATGAAAGGCACAATTCAGCATAGCGGTGCCTCATCAGACCCCTTTCCTACCCTGAGTGGCGTGAAACAGGGCTGTGTTCTCGCACCTACACTGTTTGGGATCTTCTTCTCCCTGCTGCTCTCACATGCGTTCAAGTCTTCAGAAGAAGGAATTTTCCCCCACACAAGATCAGGGGGCAGGTTGTTCAACCTTGCCCGTCTTCGAGTGAAGACCAAAGTACAGAAAGTCCTCATCAGGGAACTCCTCTTTGCTGACGATGCTGCATTAACATCCCACACAGAAGAGTGTCTGCAGAGACTCATCGACAGGATTGCGGCTGCCTGCAACAAATTTGGCCTAACCATCAGCCTCAAGAAAACGAACATCATGGGACAGGACGTCAGAATTGCCCCATCCATCAATATCAGCGACCACGCTCTGGAAGTGGTTCAAGAGTTCACCTACCTCAGCTCAACTATCACCAGTAACCTGTCTCTCGATGCAGAAATCAACAAGCGCATGGGAAAGGCGTCCGCTGCTATGTCCAGACTGGCCAAGAGGGTGTATCACAAAAGTCCGAGTGTATCAAGCCTGTGTCCTCAGTACCTTGCTCTATGGCAGCGAGGCCTGGATAACATACGTCAGCCAAGAGCGACGTCTCAACTCATTCCATCTTCGCTGCCTCCGGAGAATCCTTGGCATCAGGTGGCAGGACCATATCTCCAATGCAGAAGTCCTCGAGGCGGCCAACATCCCCAGCATATACACCCTACTAAGCCAGCGGCGCTTGAGATGGCTTGGCCATGTGAGCCGCATGGAAGATGGCAGGATCCCCAAGGACACATTGTGCAGCGAGCTTGTCACTGGTATCAGACCCACCGGCCGTCCATGTCTCTGCTTTAAAGACGTCTGCAAACGCAACATGAAGTCCTGTGACATTGACCACAAGTCGTGGGAGCCAGTTGCCAGTAATCGCCAGAGCTGGTGGACAGCCGTAAAGGCGGGGCTAAAGTGTAGCGAGTCGAAGAGACTTAGCAGTTGGCAGGAAAAAAGACAGAAGTGCAAGGAGAGAGCCAACTGTGTAACAGCCCTGACAACCAACTTTATCTGCAGCACCTGTGGAAGAGTCTGTCATTCTAGAATTGGCCTTTATAGCCACTCCAGGTGCTGCTTCACAAACCACTGACCACCTCCAGGCGCTTACCCATTGTCTCTCGAGACAAGGAGGCCAAAGAAGAAGAAGGACTTCATATTCCTCCTCCTTAACTACAATATCTGCATTGTCCCCCTCTTTTGTGAAGACAGATGCAAAGTATTCACTAAGAACCAGACCAATATCTGCTGCTCCTACACACAGGTTACCTTTTTGGTCTTTTATGGGCCCTACTCTCTCCTTAGTTATTCTCTTACTCTTAATGTATTGATAAAACATCTTTGGGTTCACCTTGATTTTGCTTGCCAATATTCTTTCATGCCCTGTCTTTGCTTTCCTAATTTCCTTTTTGATCTCACCCCTCCACTCTCTGTACTCTCGGCTTTCTGCAGTATTGCGTTCTCGGTGTCGGACATAAGCTTTGCTTTTCTGCCTTATCTTACCCTGTAGGCTCCTTGACATCCATGGGACTCTAGATTTGGCCATCTCACCCTTTTTCTTTGTGGGAGCTCTGAACCCCTGGAATCTCCCCTTTGAATGCTTCCCACTGCTCATACTGATTTACCTTCAACTAGCTGTTTCCAGTCCACTTTCGCTAAATCACTCCTCAGTTTAGTAAAATTGGCCTTGCCCCAATTGAGAACTCTAACTCCTGTTCTATCTCTGTCCTTCTCCATAATTATGTTAAAACTGACTGACTGAATTATGATCACTACCACCAAAATGCTCTCCCACTGCCACTCCTTCTACCTGTTCAGCTTCATTTCCTAAAACTAAGTCTAAAACTGCACCCTCTCTTGTTGGATTTGCTACATACTGGGCAAAAAGGTTCTCCTCAATGCACCTGAAGAATTCTCATCCCTCAATTCCTTTCACACTAAAACTATCCCAGTTAATATTGGGGTAGTTAGAATCCCCTATTACTGCCCTATTGTTCTTGCACTTCTCAGAGATTTGCCTACATATCTGCTTTTCTATCTCCCTCTGACTGTTTGGGGGTCTATAGTGCACTCCCAGCAGTGTGATTGCCCCTTTTTTGATCCTTAGCTTAATCCATATGGCCTCATTTGATGAACCTTCCAACATATCATCCCTCCTCACAGCGTTAACAGTTTCCTTGACCAAAATTTCCACACCCCCTCCTTTCTTATCCTCCTCCCTGTCACGTCTGAAAACCCTGTAACCAGGAACATTGAGCTGCCATTCCTGTCCGTCCTTAAGCTATGTTTCTGTAATAGCTATGATATCATACTGCCACGTGTCTATCTGTTCCCTCAGCTCATCTGCTTTATTTGCTATACTCCTTGCATTGAAATAGATCCCCTTGAGCACTGCCAAATTCTTTTTTTAAATTTTCTAACCTTTGTTTCCTCTGTCTTTCAGACTCATTCATTAATTTTCCGTCTTCCATTTTAATTTCTCATTTTGTCCCAACTGAGTCTACACTCAGCTCCCCATCCCCCTGCCAAACTAGTTTAAACCCTCCCCAACAGCACTAGCAAAATGGCTCGCAAGGAACTCAGTCCTGGCTCTGTTCAGGTCCCATCGCCCCCAGAGACTGTCCCAGGAATCTAAAGCCCTCCCTCCTGCACCATCTTTCCAGCCATGCATTCATTTGTCTTATCCTTCTATTTCTATACTCACTTGCGCGTGGCACTGGGAGTAATCCAGAGATGACTACTTTTGAGGTCCTGCTTGCTAATTTCTTACCTAGCTCCCTAAATTCTGACTGCAAGACCACATCCCTCTTTCTACCTATGTCGTTGGTTCTGATGTGGACCACAACTGCTGGCTGTTCACCCTCCCACTTCAGGATGCTCTGCAGCTGCTCAGTGACATCCTTGACCCTGGCACCAGGGAGGCAACACACCATCCTGGATTTACGTCTGTGGCGACAGAAACTCCTGTCTGTTCCCCTGACTATTGAATCACCTATCACTGACTCTTCCAGTCTTCCCTGTACTGTCCTGTGCAGCTGAGCCACCCGTGGTGCCATGGACCTGGCTCTGGCTGCACTCCCCAGGCTCTTACCCGCTCTTGATCTCTTCATTGAAAACTGGCGGCGAGACATTGGTCGTCTCAATTTCTCTGCCCCCCTCACTCACTCTAACCTGTCCCCCTCTGAACTTGAGGCACTCCGTTCTCTCAGGTCTAACCCCGACATGGTCATCAAACCTGCAGACAAGGGTGGTCCTGTTGTTGTATGGCGTACTGACCTCTACCTTGCAGAAGCTCAACGCCAACTCACAGACACCTCTTCCTACCTCCCTCTGGACCATGACCCCACCACCGAACATCAAGCCACTGTCCAAAGGACTGTCACTGACCTCATCTGCTCTGGAGATCTTCCCTCTACAGCTTCCAACCTCATAGTCCCACAACCCCGGACAGCCCGCTTCTACCTCCTTCCCAAAATCCACAAACGGGACTGTCCCGGCAGACCCATTGTGTCAGCCTGCTCCTGCCCCACTGAACTTATTTCTTCCTATCTAGACTCTATCTTTTCTCCGCTGGTCCAGTCTCTTCCCACCTACATCCGTGACTCTTCTGACGCCCTACGTCATTTTGACAATTTCCAGTTTCCTGGTCCCAACCGCCTCCTCTTCACTATGGACGTCCAATCGCTCTACACCTCCATCCCCCACCAGGATGGTTTGAGGGCTCTCCGCTTCTTCCTGGAACAGAGGCCCAACCAGTCCCCATCCACCACCACCCTCCTACGCCTGGCTGAACTTGTTCTCACATTGAACAACTTCTCCTTCAACTCCACGCACTTCCTTCAAGTAAAAGGTGTCGCTATGGGTACCCGCATGGGTCCCAGTTATGCCTGTCTTTTTGTGGGATATGTCGAGCATTCTTTGTTCCAGTCCTACTCAGGCCCCCTCCCCCAACTCTTTTTCCGGTACATTGATGACTGTATCGGTGCCGTTTCCTGCTCCCGCCCCGAACTAGAAAACTTTATCAACTTTGCTTCCAATTTCCACCCTTCTCTCACCTTTACATGGTCCATCTCTGACACTTCCCTTCCCTTCCTCGACTTCTCTGTCTCCATCTCTGGGGATAGGTTGTCTACCAATATCCATTATAAGCCCACCGACTCCCACAGCTACCTCGACTACACTTCTTCACACCCTACCTCCTGTAAGGACTCCATTCCATTCTCCCAGTTTCTCCGTCTCCGATGCATCTGCTCTGATGATGCTACCTTCCATGACGGTGTTTCTGATATGACCTCCTTTTTCCTCAACCGAGGATTTCCCCCCACTGTGGTTGACAGGGCCCTCAACCGTGTCCAACCCATTCCCCGCACCTCTACCCTCACCCCTTCCCCTCCCTCCCAGAGCCGTGACAGGGTTCCCCTTGTCCTCACTTTTCATCCCACCAGCCTCCATATCCAAAGGATCATCCTCCGCCATTTTCGCCACCTCCAGCGTGATGCCACTACCAGTCGCACCTTCCCCTCCCTTCCCCTGTCAGCATTCCGAAGGGATCGTTCCCTCCGCGACACCCTGGTTCACTCCTCCATTACCCCCACCACCTCGTCCCCATCCCAGGGCACCTTCCCCTGCAATCGCAGGAGGTGTAATACCTGCCCATTTACCTCCTCTCTCCTCACTATCCCAGGCCCCAAACACTCCTTTCAGGTGAAGCAGCGATTTACTTGTACTTCTTTCAATGTAGTATACTGTATTCGTTGCTCACAGTGTGGTCTCCTCTACATTGGGGAGACCAAGCGCAGACTGGGTGACCGCTTTGCGGAACATCTCCGCTCAGTCCGCAAGCAGGACCCTGAGCTTCCGGTTGCTTGCCATTTCAACACTCCCCTCTGCTCTCATGCTTACATCTCTGTCCTGGGATTGCTGCAGTGTTCCAGTGAACATCAACGCAAGCTCGAGGAACAGCATTTCATCTACCGATTAGGCACACTACAGCCTGCCGGACTGAACATTGAGTTCAATAATTTCAGAGCATGACAGCCCCCCATTTTACTTTCATTTTTAGTTATTTTTTCTTCCTTTTTTCTACATTCTTTTTCACATTTTTTACAATCTTTTTTTGCATTTATTTCATTTCATCTTAGTTTGTTCAGTTTGCTTACCCACTGTTTTTTTCAGGTTTGCACTTGCTGCTGTTCAATATTCAGTGTATTCACACCTAATCTGTACTAATGCTTTGTCTTTCAACACACCATTAACATATTGTTTGCCTTTGCTCCGTGACCTTTTGGTCAGCTGTGTGGCCTGGTCCAATCTACACCTTCTCCTTTGTTATCTCTTGCCCCACCCCCACCTCACTTGTTTATAATCTGTGACTTTTCTTATATTTGTCAGTTCCGAAGAAGGGTCACTGACCCGAAACGTTAACTCTGCTTCTCTTTCCACAGATGCTGCCAGATCTGCTGAGTGATTCCAGCATTTCTTGTTTTTACTCCGCAGATGAAGCATCATTGTCCTCAGTATTCAGAATTGAATACATGTTGGAGATGCACTCAGGGGTCTCCTGCACTACCTGCCTGATTCTTTTTGACTGTCGGGTGGTCACCCATTCCCTCTCTCCCTGCATACTCTAAAGCTGCGGAGTGACAACATCTATAAACTTGCTATCCACATACTCCTCATCCTCATGAATGCATCGCAGTGTCGCCAACTGCTGCTCAAGTTCCAAAACCCAGAGCTCAAGCTGCTTCAACTGACAACATTTCCTGCACAAATGGTTCCCCAGGATATGGGAAGCATCCTGGGGCTCCCACATAGTACAGGAGGTGCACTCTCGAGGTTGAAGCAACCCTGCCATTCCTTTATGTGCTTCCACCACTTCCCCCGGCAGCAAGTTCCAGACACTCACCAACATCTGTGTAAAAAAAACTTGCCCCGCACATCCCCTCTAAACTTTGCCCTCGCAGCTTAAACCTATGTCCCCGAGTAACTGATTCTTCCACCCTGCGAAAAAGCTTCTGACTATCCACTCTGTCCATGCCACTCATAACTTTGTCAACCTCTATCATGACACCCCTCCACCTCCGTCGTTCCAATGAAAACAGTCCGAGTTTATCCAACCTCTCCTCATAGCTAATACCCTCCAGACCAGGCAACATCCTGGTAAACCTCTTCTGTACCCTCTCCAAAGCCTCCACGTCCTTCTGGTCGTGTGGTGACCAGAATTGCACGCAATATTCCAAGTGTGGCCTAACTAAGGTTCTGTACAGCTGCAGCATGACTTGCCAATTTTTATACTCTATGCCCCGACCGATGAAGGCAAGCATGCCGTATGCGTTCTTGACTACCTTATCCACCTGCTTTGCCACTTTCAGTGACCTGTGGACCTGTACGCCCAGATCTATCTGCCAGTCAATACTCCTAAGGGTTCTGCCATTTACTGTATACTTCCCACCTGCATTAGACCTTTCAAAATGCAATACCTCACATTTGTCCAGATTAAACTCCATCTGCCATTTCTTCGCCCAAGTCTCCAACCGATATCCTGCTGTATCCTCTGACAATCCTCATCACTATCCGCAACTCCACCAACCTTTGTGTCGTCCGCAAACTTACTAATCAGACTAGCTACATTTTACTCCAAATCATTTATATATACTACAAACAGCCAAGGTCCCAGCACTGATCCCTGCGGAACACCACTAGTCACATCCCTCCATTCAGTAAAGCACCCTTCCACTGCTACCCTCTGTCTTCTATGACCAAGCCAGTTCTGTATCCATCTTGCCAGCTCACCTCTGATCCCGTGTGACTTCACCTTTTGTACCAGTCTGCCATGAGCGACCTTGTCAAAGGCTTTACTGAAGTCCATATAGACAACCTCCACTGCCCTTCCTTCATCAATCATCTTCGTCACTTCCTCAAAAAACTCAATCAAGTTAGTGAGACACGACCTCCACTTCACAAAACCATGCTGCCTCCCGCTAATAAATCCATTTGTTTCGAAATGGGAGTAAATCTTGTCCCAAAGAATCCTCTCCAATAATTTCCCTACCACTGACATAAGACTCACCGGCCTATAATTTCCTGGATTATCCTTGCTACCCTTCTTAAACAAAGGAACAACATTGGCTATTCTCCAGTCCTCTGGGACCTCACCTGTAGCCAATGAGGATGCAAAGATTTCTGTCAAGGCTTTAGCAATTTCTTCCCTTGCCTCCCTCAGCATTCTGAGGTAGATCCCATCAGGCCCTGGGGACTTATCTACCTTAATGCTTTGCAAAACACACAACACCACCTCCTTTTTGATAATGAGATGACTGAGAATATCTGCACTCCCTTCTCCAGGCTCATCATCCACCGAGTCCTTCTCTTTGGTGAATACTGATGCAAAGTACTCATTTAGTACCTCGCCCATTTCCTCTGGCTTCACGCATAGATTCCCTCCTCTGTCCTTGAGTGGGCCAACCTTTTCCCTGGTTACCCTCTTGCTCTTTAGATACTTCTAAAAAGCCTTGGGATTCTCCTTAATCCTGTTTGCAAATAACTTTTCATGACCCCTTTTAACCCTCCTGACTCCTTGCTTAATTTCCTTCCTACTTTCTTTATATTCCTCAAGGGCTTTGTCTGTTCCTAGCCTTCGAGGTGAAGAAGGAGCTGTCACAGCGACTGAAACAACACGGAAGGCAGCAGTTACGGGTTATAAGTCCAGATAAATTGGCGTAGAAACTGGGCGCCACGGGTTGCCTTTGTCGGTGGGAGAGGTCATTGCACCTCACTGGACAGCTACCGCCCGCCTCAAACCGGGCAGCCCCCGGTCAATAAGGTTCTGTCCCGCCACAGTCTGCCTGCTTCAATGGGTGCTTGGAGCTCAGGGTCATTGCCCGAAAGGTGGACTGATACACCGCACCAAACAACATGAAAAAAGGAAAGAAGGTACCAGCCCTTCGCTTTGCAAGCTGGAACGTCAGAACTATGTGTCCTGGCCTGTCGGAAGACCTTACACAAATCAACGATTCTCGGAAGACCGCCATCATTAACAACGAGCTCAGTAGACTCAATGTGGACATTGCAGCACTTCAGGAGACTCGCCTCCCCGCGAGTGGCTCTCTAGCAGAGCAAGACTACACCTTCTTCTGGCAGGGCAGGGATCCTGAAGAACCAAGACAGCATGGAGTGGGCTTCGCCATCAGAAACTCCTTGCTCAGCATGATAGAGCCTCCCTCAAATGGCTCGGAACGCATACTGTCCATCCGACTGCTCACCACCTCTGGTCCAGTACACCTACTCAGCATCTATGCTCCAACACTCTGTTCCGCACCTGAAGCTAAAGACCAGTTCTATGAACAACTCCATAACATCATTAGCAGCATCCCCAACACCGAACACCTATTCCTGCTGGGGGACTTTAATGCCAGGGTTGGGGCCGACCATGACTCATGGCCCTCCTGCCTTGGGCGCTATGGCGTTGGAAGGATGAATGAGAACGGGCAGAGACTGCTTGAGTTGTGTACCTATCATAACCTCTGCATCACCAACTCGTTCTTTCACACTAAACCCTGTCACCAGGTTTCATGGAGGCACCCAAGATCACGTCGTTGGCACCAGCTAGACCTCATTGTCACAAGGCGAGCCGCCTTAAACAGTGTTCAAATCACACGCAGCTTCCACAGTGCGGACTGTGACACCGACCACTCCCTGGTGTGCAGCAAGGTTAGACTCAGACCAAAGAAGTTGCATCATTCCAAGCAGAAGGGCCACCCGCGCATCAACATGAGCAGAATTTCTCACCCACAGCTGTTACAAAAATTTCTAAATTCACTTGTAACAGCCCTTCAAAACACTCCCACAGGGGATGCTGAGACCAAGTGGGCCCACATCAGAGACGCCATCTATGAGTCAGCTTTGACCACCTACGGCAAAAGTGCGAAGAGAAATGCAGACTGGTTTCAATCTCATAATGAAGAGCTGGAACCTGTCATAGCCGCTAAGCGCATTGCACTGTTGAACTACAAGAAAGCCCCCAGCGATTTAACATCCGCAGCACTTAAAGTAGCCAGAAGTACTGCACAAAGAACAGCTAGGCGTTGCGCAAACGACTACTGGCAACACCTATGCAGTCATATTCAGCTGGCCTCAGACACCGGAAACATCAGAGGAATGTATGATGGCATGAAGAGAGCTCTTGGGCCAACCATCAAGAAGATCACCCCCCTCAAATCTAAATCGGGGGACATAATCACTGACCAACGCAAACAGATGGACCGCTGGGTTGAGCACTACCTAGAACTGTACTCCAGGGAGAATGCTGTCACTGAGACTGCCCTCAATGCAGCCCAGCCTCTACCAGTCATGGATGAGCTGGACATACAGCCAACCAAATCGGAACTCAGTGATGCCATTGATTCTCTAGCCAGCGGAAAAGCCCCTGGGAAGGACAGCATTACCCCTGAAATAATCAAGAGTGCCAAGCCTGCTATACTCTCAGCACTACATGAACTGCTATGCCTGTGCTGGGACGAGGGAGCAGTACCCCAGGACATGCGCGATGCCAACATCATCACCCTCTATAAAAACAAAGGTGACCGCGGTGACTGCAACAACTACCGTGGAATCTCCCTGCTCAGCATAGTGGGGAAAGTCTTTGCTCGAGTCGCTCTGAACAGGCTCCAGAAGCTGGCCGAGCGCGTCTACCCTGAGGCACAGTGTGGCTTTCGTGCAGAGAGATCGACTATTGACATGCTGTTCTCCCTTCGTCAGATACAGGAGAAATGCCGTGAACAACAGATGCCCCTCTACATTGCTTTCATTGATCTCACCAAAGCCTTTGACCTCGTCAGCAGACGTGGTCTCTTCAGACTACTAGAAAAGATCGGATGTCCACCAAAGCTACTAAGTATCATCACCTCATTCCATGACAATATGAAAGGCACAATTCAACATGGTGGCTCCTCATCAGAGCCCTTTCTTATCCTGAGTGGTGTGAAACAGGGCTGTGTTCTCGCACCCACACTTTTTGGGATTTTCTTCTCCCTGCTGCTTTCACATGCGTTCAAATCCTCTGAAGAAGGAATTTTCCTCCACACAAGATCAGGGGGCAGGTTGTTCAACCTTGCCCGTCTAAGAGCGAAGTCCAAAGTACGGAAAGTCCTCATCAGAGAACTCCTCTTTGCTGACGATGCTGCTTTAACATCTCACACTGAAGAATGCCTGCAGAGTCTCATCGACAGGTTTGCGTCTGCCTGCAATGAATTTGGCCTAACCATCAGCCTCAAGAAAACAAACATCATGGGGCAGGATGTCAGAAATGCTCCATCCATCAATATTGGCGACCACGCTCTGGAAGTGGTTCAAGAGTTCACCTACCTAGGCTCAACTATCACCAGTAACCTGTCTCTAGATGCAGAAATCAACAAGCGCATGGGTAAGGCTTCCACTGCTATGTTCAGACTGGCCAAGAGAGTGTGGGAAAATGGCGCACTGACACGGAACACAAAAGTCCGAGTGTATCAGGCCTGTGTCCTCAGTACCTTGCTCTACGGCAGCGAGGCCTGGACAACGTATGCCAGCCAAGAGCGACGTCTCAATTCATTCCATCTTCGCTGCCTTCGGAGAATACTTGGCATCAGGTGGCAGGACTATATCTCCAACACAGAAGTCCTTGAAGCGGCCAACATCCCCAGCTTATACACACTACTGAGTCAGCGGCGCTTGAGATGGCTTGGCCATGTGAGCCGCATGGAAGATGGCAGGATCCCCAAAGACACATTGTACAGCGAGCTCGCCACTGGTATCAGACCCACCAGCCGTCCATGTCTCCGTTATAAAGACGTCTGCAAACGCGACATGAAATCGTGTGACATTGATCACAAGTCGTGGGAGTCAGTTGCCAGCATTCGCCAGAGCTGGCGGGCAGCCATAAAGACAGGGCTAAATTGTGGCGAGTCGAAGAGACTTAGTAGTTGGCAGGAAAAAAGACAGAGGCGCAAGGGGAGAGCCAACTGTGCAACAGCCCCAACAAACAAATTTCTCTGCAGCACCTGTGGAAGAGCCTGTTACTCCAGAATTGGCCTTGATAGCCACTCCAGGCGCTGCTTCACAAACCACTGACCACCTCCAGGCGCGTATCCATTGTCTCTCGAGATAAGGAGGCCCAAAAGAAGCCTTCGAGCCCTTTTTCCTTTTGACTAGGCTCACAATATCTTTTGTTATCCAAGGTTCCCAAAACTTGCCAAACTTATCCTTCATCCTCACAGGAACATGCTGGTCCTGGATTCTAATCAACTGACGTTTGAAAGACTCCCACATGTCAGATATTGATTTACCCTCAAACAGCCGCCCCCAATCTAAATTCTTCAGTTTCTGCCTAATATTGTTAGAATTAGCCTTCCCCCAATTTAGCACCTTCACCCGAGGACTACTCTTATCCTTATCCACAAGTACCTTAAAACTTGCGGAATTATGGTCACTGTTCCCGAAATGCTCCCCTACTGAAACTTTGACCACCTGGCCGGGCTCATTCCCCAATACCAGGTCCAGTACGGCCCCTTCCCTGGTTGGACTATCTGCATATTGTTTCAAGAAGCCCTCCTGGATGCTCCTTACAAATTCTGCCCCATCCAAGTCCCTAGCACTAAGTGAGTCCCAGTCAATATCGAGGAAGTTAAAATCACCCACCACTATAATCCTGTTACCTTTACATCTTTCCAAAATCTATCTACTTATCTATTCCTTTACCTCCCGCTTGCTGTTGGGAGGCCTGTAGTAAACCCCCAACATCGTGACTGCACCCTTCCTATTCCTATTGCCTCGCTGCATGACCCCTCCAAGGTGTCCTCCCGCAGTACAGCTGTGATATTCTCCTTAACCAGTAATGTAACTCCCCCACCCCTTTTACATCCCCCTCTATCCCGCCTGAAGCTTCTAAATCCTGGAACATTTAGCTTCCAATCCTGTCCTTCCCTCAACCAAGTCTCTGTAATAGCAACAACATCATAGTTCCAAATACTAATCCAAGCTCTAAGTTCATCTGCCTTACCTGTTATACTTCTCACATTGAAACACATGCACTTCAGACCACCAGTCCCGTTGTGCTCAGCAACATCTCCCTGCCTGCTCTTCCTCTCAGTCTTACTGGCCTTATTTACTAGTTCCCCCTCATTTATTTCACTTGCTGTCCTACTGCTCTGGTTCCCACCCCCCTGCCACACTAGTTTAAACCCTCTCAAGTGACGCTAGCAAACCTCACAGCCAGGATATTTGTGGCCCTCCGGTTTAGATGCAACCCGTCCTTCTTGTATAGGTCCCACCTGTCCCGGAAGAGATCCCAATGATCCAGATATCTGAAACCCTCCCTCCTACACCAGCTGTTTAGCCACGTGCTTAGCTGCACTATCTTCCTATTTCTAGCCTCACTGGCACGTGGCACAGGGGGTAATCACAAGATTACAACCCTAGAGGTCCTGTTTTTTAACTTTCTACCTAATTCCCTGAACTCCCCCTGCAGGACCTCGTCACTCTTCCTGCCTATGTCATTGGTACCGATGTGTACCACAACCTCTGGCTGTTCACTCTCCCCCTTCAGAATGCCCTCTGTCCGTTCAGAGACATCCTTGACCCTGGCCCCAGGGAGGCAACATACCTTCCTGGAGTCTCTTTCACGTCCACAGAAGCGCCTATCTGTGCCCCTGACTATTGAGTCCCCTATAACTATTGCTCTTCTGCGCTTTGTCCCTCCCTGCTGAACAACAGTGCCAGCCGTGGTGCCACTGCTCTGGCTGCTGTTGTTTTCCCCTGATAGGCCTTCCCCCACAACAGTATCCAAAACGGTATACTTGTTAGAGAGGGGGATAGCCACAGGGGATTCCTGCACTGACTGCCTGCCCCTTCTAGCGGTCACCCATCTATCTGCCTGCACTTTGGGTGTAACCACTTCTCTAAAATTCCTGTCTATGACGCTTTCTGCCACCTGCATGCTCCTAAGTGCATCCAGTTGCTGCTCCAACCGATCCATGCGGTCTGTGAGGAACTGCAACTGGGTACACTTCCTGCAGATGTAGTCGCCCGGAGCGCTGGAAGCGTCACAGACCTCCCACATCTCACAGGTGAAGCACTTCACCCCTCTAACTGACATTTCTAGCACTAATTAATAAATTAATTTAAAATAAATACTTATTAAATTCTTACTAAATTAAGTTACAATTAACTATATGGTCCCTCGTGCTAGATTTCTACTATAAATATTAAATGCTAACTAAATACAGTAATCTCCTTCCTCTGGTTTAGTTACTCTACTTATTAATTAATTAGTTAATTAGGGTTTGAATCAATTTTTATCAATGTTTTATTTTCAAATTCAGTGCAGATTCCCTACCAGCCAATCAGGTCACAGCTTTCCTGTGATTGAGGGAGCTAGGGCTTTTCTCATTGGAGCGAAGAAGGATGAGAGGTGACTTGATAGAGGTGTACAAGATGATGAGAGGCATAGATAGAGTGGATAGCCAGAGACTTTTTCCCAGGGTGGAAAGGGCTATCACCAGGGGGCATAATTTTAAGGTGATTGGAGGAAGGTTTCGGGGAGATGTCAGAGGTAGGTTCTTTACACAGAGAGTGGTGGGTGCGTGGAATGCACTGCCAGCGGTGGTAGTAGAAGCAGATACATTAGGGGCATTTAAGCAACTCTTGGATAGGTACATGGATGATAGTAGAATGAAGGGTAGATTGTTAGTTTGATCTTAGACTAGGTTAAATGTTCGGCACAACATCGTGGGCCGAAGGGCCTGTACTGTGCTGTACTGTTCTATGTTCTCTGTCACTTTTCCAGTTTTTTTTCCACCTGAGGTATGTTTTTTATACTCACCGCTCCAGTACTCCGCCCTCCGAGTCTTCTCCCTGGAACTAGGCCGCGAATCCCTGAGGCGAGGTAAGGTTTTTATACTCACCGCTCTGGTACTCCGCGCTCTGTGTCTTCTCCCTGGAACTAGGCCGTGAATCCCCAAGGTGAGGTTTTTCTTCTCACCGCTCTGGTACTCTGCCCTCTGTGTCTTCTCCCTGGAACTAGGCCGCGAATCCCTGAGGCGAGGTAAGGTTTTTATACTCACCACTCTGGTACTCTGCCCTCCGTGTCTTCTCCCTGGAACTAGGCCGCGAATCCCCAAGGTGAGGTTTTTATACTCACCGCTCTGGTACTCTGCCCTCCGAGTCTTCTCCCTGGAACTAGGCCGCGAATCTCCAAGGTAAGGTTTTTATACTCACCGCTCCGGTACTCCCCCTCCGAGTCTTCTCCCTGGAACTAGGCCGCGAATCCCCAAGGTGAGGTTTTTATACTCACCGCTCTGGTACTCTGCCCTCCGAGTCTTCTCCCTGGAACTAGGCCGCGAATCTCCGAGGTAGGGTTTTTATACTCACCGCTCCGGTACTCCCCCTCCGAGTCTTCTCCCTGGAACTAGGCTGCGAATCTCCGAGGTAAGGTTTTTATACTCACCACTCTGGTACTCTGCCCTCCGAGTCTTCTCCCTGTAACTAGGCCGCGAATCTCCGAGGTAGGGTTTTTATACTCACCGCTCCGGTACTCCCCCTCCGAGTCTTCTCCCTGGAACTAGGCCGCGAATCCCCAAGGTGAGGTTTTTATACTCACCGCTCTGGTACTCTGCCCTCCGAGTCTTCTCCCTGGAACTAGGCCGCGAATCTCCAAGGTAAGGTTTTTATACTCACCGCTCCGGTACTCCCCCTCCGAGTCTTCTCCCTGGAACTAGGCCGCGAATCTCCAAGGTAAGGTTTTTATACTCACCGCTCCGGTACTCCCCCTCCGAGTCTTCTCCCTGGAACTAGGCTGCGAATCTCCGAGGTAAGGTTTTTATACTCACCACTCTGGTACTCTGCCCTCCGAGTCTTCTCCCTGTAACTAGGCCGCGAATCTCCGAGGTAGGGTTTTTATACTCACCGCTCCGGTACTCCCCCTCCGAGTCTTCTCCCTGGAACTAGGCCGCGAATCCCCAAGGTGAGGTTTTTATACTCACCGCTCTGGTACTCTGCCCTCCGAGTCTTCTCCCTGGAACTAGGCCGCGAATCTCCAAGGTAAGGTTTTTATACTCACCGCTCCGGTACTCCCCCTCCGAGTCTTCTCCCTGGAACTAGGCCGCGAATCTCCAAGGTAAGGTTTTTATACTCACCGCTCCGGTACTCCCCCTCCGAGTCTTCTCCCTGGAACTAGGCTGCGAATCTCCGAGGTAAGGTTTTTATACTCACCACTCTGGTACTCTGCCCTCCGAGTCTTCTCCCTGTAACTAGGCCGCGAATCTCCGAGGTAGGGTTTTTATACTCACCGCTCTGGTACTCCACCCTCCAAGTCTTCTCCCTGGAACTAGGCCGTGAATCCCCGAGGTAAAGTTTTTATACTCACCGCTCCAGTACTCCCCCTCCGAGTCTTCTCCCTGGATGTAGGCCGCGAATCCCCGAGGTAAGGTTTTTATACTCACCGCTCTGGTACTCTGCCCTCCGAGTCTTCTCCCTGGAACCAGCGGAGAGGTCAGTTACCGGGGGCACAGATTGGTAGAAGGATTAGAGGGGACATGAGGAAAAACTTTTTCACCCAGAGGTAAGAGAGGATGGGGAGTTGCACTATTGATTAGGGAGAACATCACTGCAGTACTTAGAGAGGATATCCCAGGGGGCATGTCCAGCGAGGCCATATGGGTAGAACTTAGAAATAAGAAAGGGGTGATCACTTTGATGGGATTATACTACAGGCCCCCCCAATAGTCAGAGGGAAGTGGAGGAGCATATATGTAGGGAAATTATATAGGAATATATAATATATATATATATATGTATATATAGAGGAATTATAGGGTTGTAATAGTAGGTGATTTTAATTTCCATAATATTGACTGGGACTGCCTTAGTGCTAAGGGATCAGATGGGGAAGAGTTTGTTAAGTGTGTCCAGGATAGTTTTCGGAAGCAGTATGTGGATGGCTCTACTAGAGAAGAGGCTACACTTGACCTCCTCTTCGGAAATGAGGATGGGCAGGTGGTTGATGTGTCAGTGGGGGAGCACTTTGGGACCAGTAACCATAACTCTATTAGCTTCAAGATAGTTATGGAAAAGGATAGGACTGGTCCTTAGGTTGAAGTCCTAAATTGGGGGAAGGCTAATTTTGATGGCATCAGACAGGAACTCTCAAAACTTGAATGGGAGAGGCTGTTTACAGGTAAAGGGACGTCTGGCAAGTGGGAGGCTTTTAAAAGTGAGATAGGAAGAGTTCAGGGCCAGCATGTTCCTGTTAGATGGAAGGGCAAGGCTGGCAAGTTTAGGGAACCTTGGTTGACGAGGGATATTGAGGGTCTGGTCAGGACAAAGAAGGAGGCATATGTCAGGTATAGGCAGCTGGGATTGAGCAAGTCCCTCGAGGAGTATAGGGGATGTAGGAGTACACTTAAGAAGGAAATTAGGAAGGCGAAAAGGGGCCATTAGGTTTCCCTGGCAGATAAGATAAAGGAGAATCCTACAAGATTCTATAAGTATATTAAGAGTAAAAGGGTAGCTGGGGAGCGAGTAGGTCCCCTTAAGGATCAGTGTGGTAATCTTTGTGTGGAGCCGCGGGAAATGGGCGAGGTCTTAAATGAATATTTCTCGTCCGTATTTACCGTGGAGAAAGTCATGGAAGCTAGTGAGTTCAAGGGAGGGAACAGCGATATCCTGGAGCATATCAACATTACAAAGGAGGAGGTGTTGGAGGTTTTGAAGCGCATTAAGGTGGATAAATCCCCAGGGCCTGACCAGGTGTATCCTAGGATGCTATGGGAAGCAAGGGAGGAGATTGCTGGGGCCCTGGCAGAGATTTTTGTATCATCGTTAGCCATGGGTGAGGTACTGGAAGACTGGAGGATAGCTAATGTTGTGCCTTTATTGAAGGAGGGCAGCAGGGATAAGCCAGGGAACAACAGGCCGGTGAGCCTTACATCAGTGGTGGGAAAGTTATTGGAAGGGATTCTGAGAGACAGGATTTATATGCATCTGGAAAGGCAAAGTCTGATTAGGGATAGTCAGCATGGCTTTGTGCGTGAGAAATCTTGTCTCACGAATTTGATTGAGTTTTTTGAGGAGGTGACCAAGAGGATTGACGAGGGCAGGGCGATGGACGTTGTCTACATGGACTTTAGCAAGGCCTTTGACAAGGTCCCATCTGGTAGGCTGGTCCAGAAGGTTTGAACACATGGGATCCAGGATGAGCCAGCAAATTGGATACAAAATTGGCTTGGTGATAGGAGGCAGAGGGCGGTAGTGGAGGGTTGTTTTTCAGATTGGAGGCCAGTGACCAGTGGTGTGCTGCAGGGATCGGTGCTGGGCCCTCTGTTTGTCATATATATTAATGACTTGGATGTGAATGTAAGGGGCATGATTAGTAAGTTTGCAGATGACACCAAAATTGGTGGTATAGTGGAGAGTGAAGGAGGTTGTCTGAGATTACAACAGGATATAGATCAACTGGGAAAGTGGGCAAGGGAGCGGCAAATGGAATTTAACGCAGACAAGTGTGAAGTGATGCATTTTGGGAAGTTAAACCAGGGCAAGACATATACAGTGAATGGCAGGGCGCTGGGGAGTGTTGTTGAGCAGAGAGACCTTGGGGTGCAAGTACATAGTTCCCTGAAGGTGGCAACACAGGTAGACAGGGTGGTGAAGAAGGCGTATGGCATGCTTGCCTTCATCAGCCAAGGCATTGAGTACAAGAGTTGGGACGTCATGTTACAGTTGTACATAACGTTGGTTCGGCCGCATTTGGAGTACTGTGTACAGTTCTGGTCGCCACACCACAGGAAAGATGTGATTAAGCTAGAGAGGGTGCAGAAAAGATTCACAAGGATGTTGCCTTGTTTGGAGGGCTTGAGTTATAAAGAGAGATTGGATAGGCTGGGTCTGTTTTCCCTGGAGCGAAGGAGGCTGAGAGGGGACATGATAGAGGTATATAAAATTATGAGAGGCATAGATAGGGTAGATAGCCAGAGTCTGTTTCCCATGGTAGGGGTGACGAAAACTAGAGGGCATAGATTTAAGGTGAGCGGAAGGAGATTAAAGGGGATCAAAGGGGTACATTTTTCACACAAAGAATAGTGGGTATCTGGAATGAGCTGCCAGACGAGGTGGTGGAGGCAGGAACAGTAGCAACATTTAAGATGCATCTGGACCGGTACTTGAATGAGCAAGGCATAGAGGGATATGGAATTAATGCAGGCAGATGGGATTAGTATAGATGGGCATTATGGTCGGCATGGACGCAGTAGGCCGAAGGGCCTGTTTCTATGATGTACGATTCTACGACTCTATGACACTAAGGTGTTTCTGCTTTCGTTCATCTTGCTCTCTCCATGACAACTGATTCACGTTGGCCATGAATCATTGTCTGCTCCAACATGTGCGTTGAAATCACCCAGGATGAATAGCCTCTCACTATTTGGGATGTTCTTCAGAATGTCACCTAGGGAGTCATAGAAATGCTCTAGATCTGAGATGCTGGTGTTCAGAGTTGGTGTGCAGACGCATATGATGTTGACTGTGCCTCCAGCAGATGATAACCGTAGGGAGATGAGGCGCTCTGAGGTTGCCACTGGTGGCTCAATTGACTGTAACAGCCGTTTGCTCACTGCAAAGACTACACAATGCTCACGGTGATCTTCAGCACTCTTTCCATGCCAATAAAAGGTGTAATTAGCCTCTGGAATAGAGCCTGTGTCGGCTAATGGGGTTTCTTGGAGAGCGGCAATATTGACACAAAGCTTGTGTAGCTCAGGGTCAATCAGGGCTGTCTTTCTTTTTATTTGTTACTGAGATGTGGGCGTCGCTGGCCAGGCCAGCATTTATTACCCATCCCTAATTGCCCTCGAGAAGGTGGTGGTGAGCTGCCTTCTTGAACCGCTGCAGTCCATGTGGGGTAGGTACACCCACAGTGCTGTTAGGAAGGGAGTTCCAGGATTTTGACCCAGCGACAGTGAAGGAACGGCGATATAGTTCCAAGTCAGGATGGTGTAAGACTTGGAGGGGAATTTGCAGGTGGTGTTCCCATGCATTTGCTGCCCTTGTCCTTCTAGTTGGTAGAGGTCGTGGGTTTGGAAGGTGCTGTCGAAGGAGCCTTGGTGCGTTGCTGCAGTGCATCTTGTAGATGGTACACACTGCTGCCACTGTGCGTCGGTGGTAGAGGGAGTGAATGTTTGTGGATGGGGTGCCAATCAAGTGGGCTGCTTTGTCCTGGATGGTGTGGAGCTTCTTGAGTGTTGTTGGAGCTGCACCCATCCAGGCAAGTGCAGAGTATTCCATCACACTCCTGACTTGTGCCTTGTAGATGGTGGACAGGCTTTGGGGAGTCAGGAGGTGAGTTACTCGCCACAGGATTCCTAGCCTCTGACCTGCTCTTGTAGCCATATTGTATAGCTCTTGTATTTATATGACTGGTCACATTTAAAGAGCGCGTGTATGAACTGCAACAATTGTTTATCCCTGTCTGGTGCAAATGTAAAGCGGGAAAGGTAGCCAAACCATGGCTTACAAGGGAAATTAGAGATAGCATTAGATCCAAGGAAGAGGCATATAAATTTGCCGGGAAAAACAACAGAGCTGAGGATTGGGAGCAGTTTAGAATTCTGCAAAGGAGGACCAAGGGATTGATTAAGAAGGAGAAAATAGCGTACGAGAGCAAGCTTGCGGGGAACATAAAAACTGGCTGTAAAAATTTCTATAGGTATGTGAAGAGAAAAAGATTGGTGAAGGCAGATGTAGGTCCCTTACAGTCAGAAACAGGGGAATTTATTATGGGGAATAAAGAAATGGCTGACCAACTAAATGCATACTTTGGTTCTGTCTTCACAAAGGAGGACACAAATATCATACCAGAAATGTTGGGGAACACAGGGTTTAGTGAGAGAGAGGAACTGAAAGAAATCAGTATTAGTTGAGAAATGGTGATGGGGAAATTGATGGGATTGAAGGCCGATAAATCCCCAGGGCCTGATGGTATGCATCCCAGAGTACTTAAGGAAGTGGCCCTAGAAATAGTGGATGCATTGGTGGTCATCTTCCAAGATTCTATAGACTCTGGAACAGTTCCTGCAGATTGGAGGGTAGCTACTGTAACCCCACTATTTAAAAAGGGAGGTGAGAGAAAGCAGGGAATTATAGACCAGTCAGCCTGACATCGGTAGTGGGGAAAATTCTAGAGTCCATTATCAAAGATATTATAGCAGAGCACTTAGAGAACAGTGGTGGAATTGGGCAAAGTCAGCACGGATTTACGAAAGGGAAATCATGCTTGACAAATCTACTAGAATTCTTCGAGGATGTAACTAGTAGAGTTGATGAGGGGGATCCAGTGGATGTGGTTTATTTGGACTTTCAGAAGGCTTTCGACAAAGTCCCACATGAGAGATTAGTGGCGCAGTGGTTAGCACTGCAGCCTCACAGCTCCAGTGACCCGGGTTCAATTCTAGGTACTGCTTGCGTGGAGTTTGCAAGTCTCCCTGTGTCTGCGTGGGTTTCCTCCGGGTGCTCCGGTTTCCTCCCACATGCCAAAGACTTTCAGCCTGATAGGTAAATTGGCCATTATAAATTGCCCCTAGTATAGGTAGGTGGTAGGGAAATATAGGGACAGGTGGGGATGTGGTAGGAATATGGAATTAGTGTAGGATTAGTATAAATGGGTGGTTGATGGTCGGCACAGACTCGGTGGGCCGACGGGCCTGTTTCATTGCTGTGTCTCTAAATAAAAAAAAATTTAATTAAATTAAAGCGCATGGGATTGAGGGTAGTGTATTGCGATGGATAGAAAATTGGTTGGCATACAGGAAACTAACAGTAGGGATAAATGGGTCTTTTTCCGAATGGCAGGCAGTGACTAGTGTGGTACCGCAGGGATCGGTGCTTGGACCCCAGTTATTCTCAATGGGAGGGCGAGTTGTGAGGAGGATGCAGAGAGGCTTCAGGGTGATTTGGACAAGTTGAGTGAGTGGGCTAATGCATGGCAGATGCAGGATAATGTGGATAAATGTGAGATTATCCACTTTGGTAGCAAAAACAGGAAGGCAGATTATGATCTGAATGGCTATAAACTGAGAGAGGGGAATATGCAACGAGACCTGGGTGTTCTCGTACACCAGTCGCTTAAGGTAAGCATGTAGGTGGATCAGGAGGTAAAAAAGGCAAATGGTATGTTGGCCTTCATAGCGAGAAGATTCGAGTACAGAAGCAGGGATGTCTTGCTGCAATTGTACAGGACCTTTGTGAGGCCACACCTGGAATATTGTGTGCAGTTTTGGTCTCCTTATCTGAGGAAGGATGTTCTTGCTATAGAGGGAGTGCAGCGAAGGTTTACCAGACTGATTCCTGGGATGGCGGGACTGACGTATGAGGGGAGATTGATTCGGTTAGGATTATATTCGCTGGAGTTCAGAAGAGTGAAGAGGGATCTCATAGAAACCTATAAAATTCTGACAGGACTTGACAGCGTAGATGCAGGAGGGATGTTCCCGATGGTGGGGGAGTCCAGAACCAGGGGTCATGGTCTAAGGATATGGGGTAAACCTTTCAGGACTGAGATGAGGAGAAATTTCTTCACCCAGAGAGTGGTGAGCCTGTGGAATTCGCTACCACAGAAAGCAGTTGAGGCCAAAACATTGTATGTTTTCAAGAAGGAGTTAGATATAGTTCTTGGGTCTCAAGGAATCAAAGGGTATGGGGTGAAAGTGGGAACAGGTTACTGAGTTGGATGATCAGCCATGATCTTATTGAATGGTGGAGCAGGCCCGAAGGTCCGAGTGGCCGACTCCTGCTCCTATTTTCTGTGTTTCTATGGTCCAGTTCACTTTCTGGTCAATGGTAGCCCCGAGGATGTTGATAGTGGGGGATTCAGCGATAGTAATGCCATTGAATGTCAAGGAAAGATGGTTAGATTCTCTCTTGTTGGAGATGGTCATTGCCTGGCACTTGTGTGGCGCAAATGATACTTGCCACTTATCAGCCCAAGCCTGGATATTGTCTAGGTCTTGCTGCATTTCTACACGGACTGCTTCAGTATCTGAGGAGTCACGAATGGTGCTGAACATTGTGCAATCATCAGCGAGCATCCTCACTTCTGACTTTATGATTGAAGGAAGGTCATTGATGAAGCAGCTGAAGATGGTTGGGCCTAGGACACTACCCTGAGGAACTCCTGCAGTGATGTCCTGGAGCTGAGATGATTGACCTCCAACAACCACAACCATCTTCCTTTATGCTCGGTATGACTCCAACCAGCGGAGAGTTTCCCCCCCGATTCCCATTGACTCCAGTTTTGCTAGGGCTTTGTGATGCCATACTCGGTCAAATGCTGCCTTGATGTCAAGGGCAGTCACTCTCATCTCACCTCTTGAATTCAGCTCTTTTGTCCATGTTTGAATCAAGGCTGTAATGAGGTCAGGAGCTGAGTGGCCCTGGCGGAACCCAAACTGAGTGTCACAGAGCAGGTTATTGCTAAGCAAGTGTTGCTTGATGGCACTGTTGATGACACCTTCCATCACTTTACTGATGATTGAGAGTAGGCTGATGGGTGGTAATTGGCCGGGTTGGATTTGTCCTGCTTTTTGTGTACAGGACATACCTGGGCAATTTTCCACATTGTCGGGTAGATGCCTGTGTTGTAGCTGCACTGCAACAGCTTGGCTAGGGGTGCGGCAAATTCTGGAGTACAAGACTTCTGTACTATTGCTGGAATATTGTCAGGACCCATAGCCTTTGCAGTATCCAGTGCCTTCAGCCGTTTCTTGATATCACGTGGAGTGAATCGAATTGGCTGAAGTCTGGCATCTGCGATGCTTGGGACTTCAGGAGGAAGCCAAGATGGATCATCAACTCAGCACCTCTGGCTGAAGATTGTTGTATCTGCTTCAGCCTTATCTTTTGCACTGATCATAACAGCAGATGCATTATCAGTGGGATTGGCTGCAGTCCTCTTTCCAGGGCGGAGAGATGGGAGATGCAGACCTAGGACCATACGACCATATGAATTAGGAGCAGAAGTAGGCCATTCGGCCCATCGAGCCTGCTCCACCATTCAATAAGATCATGGCTGATCTGTTTCTGTCTCGAATTCCACACTCCCATCTACCCCCGATTAACTTTGATTCCCCTTTCTAACAAGAATCTATCTACCTTCGCCTTAAAAATACTCAATGACCCCACATCCACCACCTTCTGAGGCAGAGAGTTCCAAAGTTGCACAATCCTCTGAGAGAAAAATTTCTCCTCATATCTGTCCTATAAAGCTGACCCCTAATTTTAAAACAGTTCTGGACTCACCCACAAGAGGAAACATCCTTCCCACATTCACCCTGTCAAGACTGTTCCAATTCTGGGTACTGCCTGTGTGGAGTTTGCAAGTTCTCCCTGTGTCTGTGTGGGTTTCCTCCGGGTGCTCCCGTTTCCTCCCACATGCCAAAGACTTGCACGTTGATAGGTAAATTGGCCATTATAAATTGCCCCTAGTATAGGTAGGTGGTAGGGAAAAATCGGGACAGGTGGGGATGTGGTAGGAATATGGAATTAGTGTAGGATTAGTATAAATGGGTGGTTGATGGTCGGCACAGACTCGGTGGGCCGAAGGGCCTGTTTCAGTGCTGTATCTCTAAACTAAACTAAACTATCTTTGTGTCATCAGCAAACTTAGCAACCATACCTTCGGGTCCCTTCATCGAAGTCATTTATATAAATTGTAAAAAGTTGAGGCCCCAGCACAGATCCCTGTGGCACACCGCTCGTTACATCTTGCCAAACAGAAAATGACCCATTTACGCCTACTCTCTGTTTCCTGTTAGCTAACCAATCTTCTATCCATGCCAATATGTTACCCCCTCCACCATGAGCTTTTATTTTCCACAATAATCTTTGATGGTGGCACCTTATCAAATGCCTTCTGGAAAGCTATACATCCACTAGTTCCCTTTTATTCACAGCACATGTAACTCCCTCAAAGAACTCCAATAAATTGGTTAAATGTGATTTCCGTTTCACAAAACAATGTTGACTCTGCCTGATTACCTTGAATTTTTTCTAAATGCCCTGCTTTACCTTCTTTAATAATAGCTTCTAACACTTTCCCTAAGACAGATGTTAAGCTAATATAAAAGCAAAATAAAAGCAAAATACTGCAGATGCTGAAAATCTGAAATAAAAACAAGAAATGCTGGAAATACTCAGCAGGTCTGGCAGCATCTGCTGCAGAACTGAAGTTTTGAAGAAGGGTCACTGACCTGAAACGTTACTCTGCTTCTCTCACCACAGATGCTGCCAGACCTGCTGAGTATTTCCAGCATTTCCTGTTTTTATTACAGATGTTAAGCTAACTGGCCTGTAGTTTCCTGCTTTCTGTCTCCCTCCCTTTTTGGATAAAGGAGTGACATTTGCTATTTTCCAATCTAATGGAACCTTCCCCGAATCTAGGGAATTTTGAAAAATTAACGCATCAACTATCTCATTATCCACTTCTTTTAACACCCTAGGATGAAATCCATCAGGACCCGAGGACTTGTCAGCCCGCAGCTCCAATAATTTGTTCAGTACCACTTCCCTGGTGTTTGTAATTTTCTTGAGTTCCTCCCTCCCTTCCATTTCCTGACTTACAGCTAATACTGGGATGTTACTTGTATCCTCAATAGTGAAGACTGATAGAACATTACAAAGTGATGCAAAGTATCTGTTCAGTTCATCTGCCATCTCCTTATTATCCATTATTAATTCCCCAGACTCACTTTCTATAGGACCAATGCTCACTTTGTTAACTCTTTTAGGTTGAGATTGATGAAGTTTGACACAAAACTGAATTCGTTCCAGGAAAACAGCAGATCAAAGCAGATGCTTTATCACCAATTTCAGTAACAAGACCAGAAGATTGAGTTATTTTGCTTCTTGAAGAAGTAGAAGTTTTTGCTTTGATGACGACAACAACTTTACCTGTTACAGCTCAGAAACTGAGTGAGATCAGGAATGTGCAGAAAACAGACAAAGAATGGGCGAAAATCAGGGAACATAACCCTGTTCTAAGACAATATAATGAACGGAGAGGTCATCTAAGCATTATTGATGATTAACTGATCTACAATAAGAGATTAGTTAACCCTCGAGTATTGAGATGAGAGATCTTTGAGAGATTACACTAAGAACATTTAGGAATTACAAAGTGTAGAGCCAGGCCGAGATATTCTGTATGGTGGCCTGGTATATTGAAAGAAATTGAAGAGATGATATTGAGATGTTCTTCTTTTGGGCCTCCTTATCTCGAGAGACAATGGATACGCGCCTGGAGATGGTCAGTGGTTTGTGAAGCAGCACCTGGAGTGGCTATAAAGACCAATTCTAGAGTGACAGGCTCTTCCACAGGTGCTGCAGAGAAATTTGTTTGGCGGGGCTGTTGCACAGTTGGCTCTCCCCTTGCGCCTCTGTCTTTTTTCCTGCCAACTGCTAAGTCTCTTCGACTCGCCATACTTTAGCCCCGCCTTTATGGCTGTCCGCCAGCTCTGGCGAACGCTGGCAACTGACTCCCACGACTTGTGATCAATTTCACAGGATTTCATGTCGCGTTTGCAGACGTCTTATAAGCGGAGACATGGACGGCCGGTGGGTCTGATACCAATGGCGAGCTCGCTGTACAATGTGTCTTTGGGGATCCTGCCATCTTCCATGCGGCTCACATGGCCAAGCCATCTCAAGTGCCGCTGACTCAGTAGTGTGTAAAAGCTGGGGATGTTGGCCGCCTCGAGGACTTCTGTGTTGGAGATACGGTCCTGCCACCTGATGCCAAGTATTCTCCGGAGGCAGTGAAGATGGAATGAATTGAGACGTCGCTCTTGGCTGACATATGTTGTCCAGGCCTCGCTGCCATAGAGCAAGGTACTGAGGACACAGGCCTGATACACTCGGACTTTTGTGTTCCGTGTCAGTGCGCCATTTTCCCACACTCTCTTGGCCAGTCTGGACATAGCAGTGGAAGCCTTACCCATGCGCTTGTTGATTTCTGCATCTAGAGAAAGGTTACTGGTGATAGTTGAGCCTAGGTAGGTGAACTCTTGAACCACTTCCAGAGCGTGGTCGCCAATATTGATGGATGGAGCATTTCTGACGTCCTGCCCCATGATATTCCTTTTCTTGAGGTTGATGGTTAGGCCAAATTCATTGCAGGCAGCCGCAAACCTGTCGATGAGACTCTGCAGGCACTCTTCAGTGTGAGATGTTAAAGCAGCATCGTCAGCAAAGAGGAGTTCCCTGATGAGGACTTTCCGTACTTTGGACTTCGCTTTTAGATGGGCAAGGTTGAACAACCTGCCCCCTGATCTTGTGTGGAGGAAAATTCCTTCTTCAGAGGACTTGAACGCATGTGAAAGCAGCAGGGAGAAGAAAATCCCAAAAAGTGTGGGTGCGAGAACACAGCCCTGTTTCACACCACTCAGGATAGGAAAGAGCTCTGATGAGGAGCCACCATGTTGAATTGTGCCTTTCATATTGTCATGGAATGAGGTGAAGATACTTAGTAGCTTTGGTGGGCATCCGATCTTTTCTAGTAGTCTGAAGAGACCACGTCTGCTGACGAGGTCAAAGGCTTTGGTGAGATCAATGAAAGCAATGTAGAGGGGCATCTGTTGTTCACGGCATTTCTCCTGTATCTGACGAAGGGAGAACAGCATGTCAACGGTCGATCTCTCTGCACGAAAGCCACACTGTGCCTCAGGGTAGACGCGCTCGGCCAGCTTCTGGTGCCTGTTCAGAGCGACTCGAGCAAAGACTTTCCCCACTATGCTGAGCAGGGAGATTCCACGGTAGTTGTTGCAGTCACCGCGATCACCTTTGTTTTTATAGAGGGTGATGATATTGGCATCGCGCATGTCCTGGGGTACTGCTCCCTCATCCCAGCACAGGCATAGCAGTTCATGTAGTGCTGAGAGTATAGCAGGCTTGGCACTCTTGATTATTTCAGGGGTAATGCTGTCCTTCCCAGGGGCTTTTCCGCTGGCTAGAGAATCAATGGCATCACTGAGTTCCGATTTGGTTGGCTGTATGTCCAGCTCATCCATGACTGGTAGAGGCTGGGCTGCATTGAGGGCAGTCTCAGTGACAGCATTCTCCCTGGAGTACAGTTCTAGGTAGTGCTCAACCCAGCGGTCCATTTGTTTGTGTTGGTCAGTGATTTTGTCCCCTGATTTAGATTTGAGGAGGGCGATCTTCTTGATGGTTGGCCCAAGAGCTCTCTTCATGCCATCATACATTCCTCTGATGTTTCCGGGTCTGAGGCCAGCTGAATATGACTACATAGGTGTTGCCAGTAGTCGTTTGCACTGCGCCTGGCTGTTCTTTGTGCAGTGCTTCTGGCTGCTTTAAGTGCTGCAGATGTTAAATCGCTGGGGGCTTTCTTGTAGTTCAACAGTGCAATGCGCTTAGCGGCTATGACAGGTTCCAGCTCTTCATTATGAGATTGAAACCAGTCTGCATTTCTCTTCGCACTTTTGCCGTAGGTGGTCAAAGCTGACTCATAGATGGCGTCTCTGATGTGGGCCCACTTGGTCTCAGCATCCCCTGTGGGAGTGTTTTGAAGGGCTGTTACAAGTGAATTTAGAAATTTTTGTAACAGCTTTGGGTGAGAAATTCTGCTCGTGTTGATGCGCGGGTGGCCCTTCTGCTTGGAATGATGCAACTTCTTTGGTCTGAGTCTAACCTTGCTGCACACCAGGGAGTGGTCGGTGTCGCAGTCCGCACTGTGGAAGCTGCGTGTGATTTGAATACTGTTTAAGGCGGCTCGCCTTGTGACAATGAGGTCTAGCTGGTGCCAACGATGTGATCTTGGGTGCCTCCATGAAACCTGGTGACAGGGTTTAGTGTGAAAGAACAAGTTGGCGATGCAGAGGTTATGATAGGTACACAACTCAAGCAGTCTCTGCCCGTTCTCATTCATCCTTCCAACGCCATAGCGCCCAAGGCAGGAGGGCCATGAGTCATGGTCAGCCCCAACCCTGGCATTAAAGTCCCCCAGCAGGAATAGGTGTTCGGTGTTGGGGATGCTGCTAATGATGTTATGGAGTTGCTCGTAGAACTGGTCTTTAGCTTCAGGTGGGGAGCAGAGTGTTGGAACATAGATGCTGAGTAGGTGTACTGGACCAGAGGTGGTGAGCAGTCGGATGGACAGTATGCGTTCCGAACCATTTGAGGGAGGCTCTATCATACTGAGCAAGGAGTTTCTGATGGCGAAGCCCACTCCATGCTGTCTTGGTTCTTCAGGATCCCTGCCCTGCCAGAAGAAGGTGTAGTCTTGCTCGCTTAGAGATCCACTCGCGGGGAGGCGAGTCTCCTGAAGTGCTGCAATGTCTACATTGAGTCTACTGAGCTCATTGTTAATGATGGCGGTCTTCCGAGAATCGTTGATTTGTGTAAGGTCTTCCGACAGGCCAGGACACATAGTTCTGATGTTCCAGCTTGCAAAGCGAAGGGCTGGTACCTTCTTTCCTTTTTTCGTGTTGTTTGGTGCGGTGTATCAGTCCACCTTTCGGGCAATGACCCTGAGCTCCAAACACCCATTGAAGCAGGTAAACTGTGGCGGGACAGAACCTTATTGACCGGGGGTTGCCCGGTTTGAGGTGGGCGGTAGCTGTCCAGTGAGGTGCAATGACCTCTCCCACCGACAAAGGCAACCCGTGGCGCCCAGTTTCTATGCCAATTTATCTGGACTTATAACCCGTAACTGCTGCCTTCCGTGTTGTGTCACCATGATGATATTGAGATGTATCACTTGTGTTATCAATTGACAGGAGACAAAAGAACCACTCATGTCTTCTTTTCCTTCCAGACTATGGGAGCATCTAGGAATAGATCTTTTAGAACATAAGAGCAAAATGTTTCTAATAGTTGTGAATTATTATTCAAGGTGGATTTAAGTTAAACAGCTACAAGGTCAAAGTTCAGAAGTCATAATCACATCCTTGTGAGAAATATCTGCAGCGCTTGGAATTCCAGATATTGTGATATCTGACAATGGGCCGCAATTTGCAAATGAATGCTTCAGAGAGTTTACAGAAGTATACGGATTTGTCCATATCACTAATTCACCAAGGTACCCTCAGGCTATTGGTTAAGCAAAGAGAGGAGTACGGACCATGAGGCATTGTTGAAAAAGAATGAAGATCTTCAACTTGCATTTCTAAGTTAGCGATCGACACCATTTCAGAATGGTTTAGCCCCATGTGAATTGTCAATGGGAAGAAGGTTGAAGACCGAGCTTCCTCCACTCACAAGAACACTCAAGCCACAAGTAGGTGCAGGAGACCTGGAGAAAGTGAGGGAGAGAGAGGATAGAGAGTGGTCAATTCAATCAGAAAATTATGACAAACGTCACAGAGCAAGAAACTTGTCAGACATCCAACCTGGAGAATATTTGGGGTTGGAGACCAAATCAGTATGGTTTATAAACCAATCCAATTTATAAATCAATCCGGTCTGGAATGCCCTGCTTGGGAGGGTGGTAGAGGCGGGTTGCCTCACATCCTTTAACAAGTACCTGGATGAGCACTTGACACGTCATAACATTCAAGGCTATGGGCCAAGTGCTGGCAAATGGGATTAGGCAGACAGGTCAGGTGTCTTTAATGCATCGGTGCAGACTCGATGGGCCGAAGGGCCTCTTCTGCGCTATTATTCTGTGATTCTGTGAGTATGGAGAAGTGATAGACAAATTACCACATCCACAATCATACATTGTCCAAACTGACCAAGGAATGATAAGAAGAAACAGAAGGTCATTGGTGACGATACCAAAGAAACAGCAAATACAAGAGAACCAATCATTTCAAACATTTGACGAACCAGTGATGCTGCAATCATCAAGTAAGCTACAGGACAACCTGAATGAAGAACCTGAGTCATCCAACAGTTCTACTCAAGCATTGCAAAGTCAGAAGGAGGAACTAGAAGATCCCACAGGAGATTAAAATGAGTGCAAAATTAAAGCACATGTAACTGGGGGTAAAATACTGGCATGGATAGAGAATTGGTTGACAGACAAGAAACAGAGAGTAGGAATAAACGGGTCTTTTTCTGGGTGGCAGGCAGTGACGAGTGGGGTACTGCAGGGATCAGTGCTTGGGCCCCAGCTATTCACAATATATATTCATGACTTGGGTGAGGGAACTAAATGTAACATTTCCAAGTTTGCAGACGACACAAAGCTGGGGGGGGAATGTGAGCTGTGAGGAGGATGCAAGGAGGCTCCAATGTGATTTGGACAAGTTGGGTGAGTGGGCAAATGCATGGCAGATGTAGTATAATGTGGATAAATGTGAGGTTACCCGCTTTGATTGTAAAAACAGAAAGGCAAATTATTATCTGAATGGTGATAGATTGGGAAAGGGGGAGGTGCAACGAGACCTGGGTGTCCTTTTACACCAGTCGCTGAAAGCAAGCATTCAGGTGCAGCAAGCAGTTAGGAAGGCGAATGGTATGTTGGCCTTCATTGCAAGAGGATTTGAGTACAGGAGCAAGGATGTCTTACTGCAGTTATACAGGGCCTTGGTGAGACCACATCTGGAGTATTGTGTGCAGTTTTGGTCTTCTTATCTGAGGAAGGATGTTCTTGCCATGGAGGGAGTGCAAAGAAGATTTACCAGACTGATTCCTGGGATGGCAGGATTGACGTATGAGGAGAGATTGGGTTGACTAGGCCTGTATTCACTGGGGTATAGAAGAATGAGAGGGGATCTCATAGAAACCTACAAAAGTCTAACAGGACTAACAGGGAGGATGTTCCCAATGGCTGGGGAGTCCAGAACCAGGGGCCACAGTCTCAGGACATGGGGTATGCCGTTTAGAACCGAGATGTGGAGAAATTTCTTCACTCAGAGGGTGGTGAACCTGTGGAATTCTCTACCACAGAAGGCATGGAGGCCAAGTCATTAAATTTATTCAAGAAGGAGATCGGTATCTTTCTTAATGCCAAACGGATCAAGGGATTATGGGGAGAAAGTGGGAACAGGGTACTGAATTAGACCATCAGCCATGGTCTTTTTTGAATGGCGGAGCAGGCCCGAAGGGCCGAATGTCCTACTCCTGCTCCTATTTTCCATGTTTCTATGACTTAAAACCTCATACCCTTTCGAAAGAAAGAAGAACGCATTATGGCAGACTCGTGAAAACGCCACTGCGATTATCAATCTGAAATGAGAAGTCAGAGACTTGGGGGAAGATGTAGTATAATGCAATATAGAGTTGTTACTGGGCAGAATATGTACCTTTGCTCGAGCCATTGCCCCAAAGGACCATCAGCATCTCTTCCCATTAGACAGAGACAGTTGGTGAGTTAAGGAGGCAAGCCTCCATGAACTACCAAAGCCAGCATGGGGATTGAACCCATGCCGTTGATGTTTTTCTGCATTACACTCCAGCTGGATAGCCAACTAAGCTAAACGACGTCCCAGAATATGTAAATAGACTGTGAGCATTAACACAGGAAGTGATGTTATGCAATATGTACAGAACCCCGTGAAACATTTGTTGTGGAAGTCTGAGATGCAAGGCATGTGTAAATAAACTCGTGTTACTTAAACCCTCAGACTCATATGTATATTCTCTACTAAATCGATAGGTATCAGAATATTACATTGGGCTTCAGATATAGAGGTGTTGAATGCAAAAGCAGGGAAGTTATGCTAAACCTTATAAACCTTATAAAGCTCTGGTTCGGCCACAACTGGAGTATTGCATCCAGTTCTGGTCACCACACTTTAGGAAGGATGTGAGGGTCCTTGAGAGGGTGCAGAGGAGATTTACCAGAATGGTTCCAGGGATGAGGGATTTTAGCTACAAGGTTAGTTTGGAGAAGCTGCGGTTGTTCTCCTTGGGCAAAGGAGATTGACGAGAGATTTGATAAAGGTGCACACGTTATGACAGGTTTAGATAAGGTAGACAAAGAAAAGCTGTTCCCATAAGCTGATGGTACAAGGAGTAGGGGACACAGATTTATAGTTTTAGGCAAAAGATGTAAGGGGGATGTGAGGAAGAACTTTTTATATAGCAAGTGGTCATGACGTGGAACTCATGCCTACAAGGGTGGTGGAAGTGGAGATGACGAATGATTTCAAAAGGATTTTAGATGGACACTTGAAGGCAATAGACTTGCAGAGCTACAGGGATTGAGCGGGGGAGTGGAACTGACGAGATGCTTTACAAAGATCCAGCATAATCTCAAGGGGAAGATTTCTTTTTTACTCTTTCAGGAGATACGGGCATCACTGGCAAGGGCAGAATTCTTTGCCATCCCTAGTTGCTCTTGACAGCTGAATGGCTTGCTAGGCCATTTCAGAGAGCAGATAGAATCAACGACATTGAGTCATAGTGTCATACAGACCAGAAACAGGCCCTTCGGCCCACTGTGTCCATGCCAGCCATCAAGCACCTATCTATTCTAATCCCATTTTCCAGCACTTGGCCCGTAGCCTTGTATGCTATGGTGTTTCAAGTGCTAAATACTTATTAAATGTTGTGAGGGTTCCTGCCTCCACCACCTCTTCAGGCAGTGCGTTCCAGATTCCAACCACCCTCCGGGTGAATATTTTTTTCCTCAAATCCCCTCTAAACCTCCTGACCCTTCCCTTAAATCTATGCCCCTGGTTATTGAACTCTCTGCTGAGGGAAAAGGTTTCTTCCTATCGACCCTATCTATGCCCCTCATAATTTTGTACACCTCAATCATGTCCCCCCTCAGTCTTCTCTGCTCCAAGGAAAACAACCCTAGCCTATCCAGTCTCTCTTCAAAGCTGAAATGCTCCAGCCCAAGCAACATCCTGGTGAATCTCCTCTGCACCCTCTCCAGTGCAATCACATCCTTCCTATAGTGTGGTGCCCAGAACTGTACACAGTACTCCAGCTGTTGCCTAAATAGTGTTTTATACAGCTCCATCATAACCTCCCTGCTCCTATATTCTATGCCTCAGCTGATAAAGGCAAGTATCCCATATGCCTTCCTAACCACTTTATCTACCTGTGCTGCTGCCTTCAGTGATCTATGGACAAGTACACCAAGGTCCCTCTGAACCTCTGTACTTCCTAGGGTCCTACCATCCATTGTATATTCCCTTGCCTTGTTAGACCTCCCAAAATGAATCACCTCACACTTCTCAGCATTAAACTCCATTTGCCACTGCTCTGCCCATCTTACCAGCCCATCTATATCGTCCTGTGATCTAAGGCCTTCCTCCTCGCTATTTACGACACCACCAATTTTCGTGTCATCTGCAAACTTACTGATCATGCCTCCTATATTCACGTCTAAATCATTATTGTACACTACAAACAGCAAGGGTCCCAGCACCGATCCCTGCGGTCCACCATGGTCACTGGCTTCCAAACGCAAAAAACAACCCTCGAACATCACCCTCTGTCTCCTGCCACTAAGCCAATTTTGGATTCAATTTGCCAATTGCCCTGGATCCCATGGGCTCGCTTACATTTACCAATTTAGGCACACTACAGCCTGCCGGACTGAACATTGAGTTCAATCATTTCAGAGCATGACGGGCCCCCCATTTTACTTTTATTTTTAGTTATTTTTTTCTTTTTCTTATTTATTTATTTATGGTTTTTTTGTGTTTATTTTACTTTGTTTCATCTTAGTTTGTTCAGTTTGTTTACCCACTGTTTTTTTCCTGTTAGTACTTGTGGCTGTTCAATTTTCAGTCCGTTAACACCCTATCTGTACTAATGCTTTGCCTTTCAACACACCATTAACATATTGTTTGCCTTTGCTCCATGACCTTCTGGTCAGCTATTCTGTGACCTTGTCCGATCTACACCTTCTCCTTTGTTATCTCTTGCCCCACCCCCAATTTACTTGCTTATAACCTTTCATATTTCTAATATTTGCCAGTTCTGATGAAGGGTCGCTGACCTGAAACGTTAACACTGCTTCTCTCTCCACAGATGCTGCCAGACCTGCTGAGTATTTCCAGCACTTGTTGTTTTTATCCCATGGGCTCTTACCACCTTAACCAATGTCCCATGCGGGACCTTACCAAAAGCCTTACTGAAGTCCATGTAGACTACATCAACTGCTTTACCCTCATCGACACATCGAGTCACCTCCTCGAAAAATTCAATCAAGTTAGTTAGACACGATTTCCTCCTGACAAAGCCATGCTGACTATCCCTGATTAATCCCTGCCTCTCCAAGTGGAGATTAATCCTGTCCCTCAAACTTTTTTCCAATAGTTTCCCTACCACTGATGTTAGACTCACCGGCCTGTAATTACCTGGTTTATCCCTGCTACCCTTCTTGAATAATGGTACCACATTCGCTGTCCTCCAGTCCTCTGGCATCTTTCCTGTGGCCATAGCGGATTTGAAAATTTGTGTCAAAGCCCCTGCTATCTGGTAAATGGAAATGGAAAAGTCCTGGGGAAAATTGATGTCCAGAGAGATTTGGGTGTTCAGGTCCACTGTTCCCTGAAGGTGGCAACGCAGGTAAATAGAGTGGTCAAGAAGGCATACGGCATGCTTTCCTTCATCGGACGGGGCATTGAGTACAAGAGTTGGCAGGTCATGTTACAGTTGTATAGGACTTTGGTTCGGCCACATTTGGAATACTGCATGCAGTTCTGGTCGCCACATTACCAAAAGGATGTGGATGCTTTGGAGAGGGTGCAGAGGAGGTTCACCAGGATGTTGCCTGGTATGGAGGGCGCTAGCTATGAAGAGAGGTTGAGTAGATTAGGATTATTTTCATTAGAAAGACGGAGGTTGAGGGGGGACCTGATTGAGGTGTACAAAATCATGAGAGGTATAGACAGGGTGGATAGCAAGAGGCTTTTTCCCAGAGTGGGGGATTCAATTACTAGAGGACACGAGTTCAAAGTGAAAGGGGAAAAGTTTAGGGGGGGATATGCGTGGAAAGTTCTTTACGCAGAGGGTGGTGGGTGCCTGGAACGCGTTGCCAGCGGAGGTGGTAGATGCGGGCACGATAGCGTCTTTTAAGATGTATCTAGACAGATACATGAATGGGCAGGAAGAAAAGAGATACAGACCCTTAGAAAATAGGTGACATGTTTAGAGAGAGGATCTGGATCGGCGCAGGCTTGGAGGGCCGAAGGGCCTGTTCCTGTGCTGTAATTTTCTTTGTTCTTTTGTTCTTTGTTCTACCCTTCACCTTAACGGGTACATAAACAAACATGTTGGCTCTGAACTCTCACTATTTCCTCTTTGACTCCCACTGGTCTGATGTAGACTTTCCAATAAGTAGCTGCTCCCAGTCCACTTTGGCCAGATCCTGTTTTATCATATTGAAATCGGCCTTCCCCAATTCAGTACCTTTATTTCTGGCCTGTCATTGTCCTTTTCCATAACTACCTTAAATCTTACAGAGTTATGGTCACTATCCCCGAAATGCTCCCCCACTGATACTTCTACCACTTGTCTGGCTTCATTCCCTAGGATTAGGTCCAGTACTGCCCCTTCTCTTGTAGGACTTTCTACATACTGGCTCAAAAAGCTCTCCTGTATGCATTTTAAGAATTCCTCCCCCTTTAAGCCTTTTGCACTAAGACTATCCCAGTTAATATTGGGGAAGTTTAAATCCCCTACTATTATTACCCTATTACTTTTACACCTCTCTGAGATTTGCTGACATATCTGTTCCTCGATCGCTCCCTGACAGTTCGGAGGCCTGTAGTACACTCCCAGCCAAGTGATTGCCCCCTTTTGTTCTTAGGTTCTACCCATATGGCCTTATTTGAGGAACCTTCGAAGATATCATCCCTCCTTAGTGCAGTAATTGACTCCTTGATCAACAGTGCAATGCCACCTCCTCTTTTACCCCCTCCCCTCTCACGCCTGAAGATTCTAAACCCTGGAATATTGAGTTGCCAGTCCTGCCCCTCCCTCAGCCATGTCTCTGTGATAGCAATAATATCATAATCCCACGTGCTAATCATCGCCCTCACTTCATCTGTCTTACTAGTAAGACTCCTTTCATTAAAGTATATGCAATCCAGCCTTGCATTTTTCACTTGTTTCTTAACAGGTCTATATTTGCTCTGCCTTCCAGACTGACTCAGTTTCTCTTCTATATTTGGCTGTGCCTCACCCCCTACTGTACTTCCACTCTGTATTCCATCCCCCTGCCAAATTAGTTTAAACCCCTCCCCCCCCCAACAGCACTAGCAAACCTCCCAGCAAGGATGTTGGTCCCATTCCAATTCAGGTGCAACCCGTCCAACTTGTACAGGTCCCACCTTTGCCAGAAACAGACCCAGTGATCCAGGAAACTAAAGCCCTCCCTCCTGCACCATCTCCTCAGCCACGCATTCATCAGCTCTATCCTCCTATTCCTATATTCACTAGCACGTGGCACCGGGAGTAATCCAGAGATTACAACCTTTGAGGTCCTGCTTTTTAATCTGCTACCTCGCTCCCTAAATGTTTGTTGCAGGACCTCATCCCTCTTTCTACCGAAGTCGTTTTTACTAATATGTACCACGACCTCTGACTGCTCACCCTCCCCCTTCAGAATGTCCTGTATCCTTGGCCCTTGCACTAGGGAGGCAACATACCATCCTGGAGTCTCGTTTGCGGCCACAGAAACGCCTATCTGCACCCCTTACGATAGAATCCCCTATCACGATAGCTCTTCCACCCCTTTTCCTCCCCTGCTGTACAGCAGAGCCCTCCGTGGTGTCATGAACTTGGTTGTTGCTGCTTTCCCCTGGGAGGTCATCCCCCCCCCCAACAGTATCCAAAGTGGTATATCTGTTTGAGAGGAGGATGGCCACCGGGGACTCCTGCACTTCCTGCCTGCACCTACTACTCTGTCTGGTGGTCACCCATCCCTTTTCTGCCTGTGCAGCCATTACCTGCGGTGTGACCACCTCTCTAAACGTGCTATCCACGACGTTCTCAGCATCGCGGATGCTCCACAGTGAATCCACCCACAGCTCCAGCTCCTTAATCTGGGTAGCCAGTAGCTGCAGATGGATATACTTTCTGCACACACAGTCGTCAGGGACACTGGAAGCATCCTTGATTTCCCACATAGTGCAGGAGGAGCACATCACGGGGCTGAGCTCTCCTGTCATGACTTACCCTTAGATTAATTAGTGACTCCATTAATTAAAAAATACTAATTATACTAGGGGCCTTGTTCTACCCACTACAATCTAAATCCTAAATAAGCAACAATGAATTAAAGAAAACACTTTAGTAGTACTCACCTTATCACCAGAGGTTCTTTTTCAACAAAAAAACTTTCCCCTTTTTTTTAAAGCTATTTAAATGCACTAACAGCTGCTACTCACCAACCAATCAGCTTGCAGATTTCCTGTGATGTCACTGTCAGTTTTTTTTTCGAGTCTCAGCTATTGTGAATAGCTGGGGTCCGAGCACCGATCCCTGCGGTACCCCACTAGTCACTGTCTGCCATTCGGAAAAAGACCTGTTTATTCCTAATCTTTGTTTCCTGTCTGCCAACCAATTTTCTATCCATCGCAATACACTACCCCCAATCCCATGCGCTTTAATTTTGCACGCTAACCTCTTATGTGGGACTTTGTTGAAAGCCTTCTGAAAGTCCAAATAAACCACATCCACTGGCTCCCCCTCATCAACTCTACTAGTTACATCCTTGAAGAATTCTAGTAGATTTGCCAAGAATGATTTCCCTTTCGTAAATCCATGCTGACTCTGTCCGATTCTACCACTATTCTCCAGGTGCTCTGCTATAAAATCTTTGATAATGGACTCTAGAATTTTCCTCACAACCGGCGTCAGGCAGATTGGTCTATAATTCCCTGCTTTCTCTCTACCTCCCTTTTAAAATAGTGGGGTTACATTAGCTACCCTCCAATCTGTAGGAACTGTTCCAGAGTCTATGGAATCTTGAAAGATTACCACTATTTCTAGGGCCACTTCCTTAAGTACTCTGGGATGTAGATTATCAGGCCTTGGGGATTTATCGGCCTTCAATCCCATCAATTTCCCCAACACCATTTCTCTACTAATACTGATTTCCTTCAGTTCCTCTCTCTCACTAAGCCCTGTGTTCCCCAACATTTCTGGTATGATATTTGTGTCCTCCTTTGTGAAGACAGAACCAAAGTATGCATTTAGTTGGTCAGCCATTTCTTTATTCCCCCATAATAAATTCCCCTGTTTCTGACTGTGAGGGACCTACATTTGTCTTCACCAATCTTTTTCTTTTCACATACCTATAGAAACTTTTACAGTTAGTTTTTAGGTTCCCCGCAAGCTTACACTCGTCCTCTTTTTTCCCCTTCTTAATCAATCCCTTAATCCTCCTTTGCAGAATTCTAAACTGCTCCCAATCCTCAGGTCTGTTGTTTTTTCTGGTGAATTTGTATGCCTCTTACTTGGATCTAATGCTATCTCTAATTTCCCTTGTAAGCCATGGTTTGGCTACCTTTCCCGCTTTACTTTTGCGCCAGACAGGAATAAACAATTGTTGCAGTTCATCCATGCGCTCTTTGAATGTTTGCCATTGCCTATCCACCGTCATCCCTTTAAGTAACGTTTCCCAATCCATCATAGCCAACTCGTGCCCCATACCTTCGTAGTTTCCTTTACCCTAGTCTCAGAATCAACTATGTCACTCTCCACCTTGAGGAAGAATTCTATCATATTATGGTCGTTCGTCCCCAAGGGGTCTCGCACAACTAGATTGTCAATTATTCCTCTCTCATTACACAATACCCAGTCTAGGATGGCCTGTTCTCTAGTTGGTTGCTCAATGTATTGGTCCAGAAAACCATCCCTTATACATTCCATGAATTCCTCCTCTACGATATTGTGACTAATTTGATTTGCCCAATCTATATGCAGATAAAGGTCACCCATAATTACAGATGTTTATTATGGCATGCATCTCTAATTTCCTGTTTAATGCCATTCCCAACATCAACACTACAGTTTGGGGGTCTATATACAACCCCCACTAACGTTTTTTGCCCTTTAGTGTTTCTCAGCTCTACCCAAACAGATTCCACATGGTCAGAGCTAATACCTTTCCTCACTATTGCGTTAATTTCCTCTTTAACCAGCAATGCAACTCCACCACCTTTTGCTTTTTGTCTGTCCTTCCTAAATACTGAATATTCCTGGATGTTCATTTTCCATCCTTGGTCACCCTGCAGCCATGTCTCCGTAATCCCGACTATATCATACCAGGTTACATCTATTTGCACAATTAATTCATCCACTTTATTGCGAATGCTCCGGGCATTAAGGCACAAAGCCTTAAGGCTTGTCTTTTTAACATTACTTGTCCCCTTCCCACTATTTTTCAGTGTTGCTCTGTTTGATTCTGGCCCTTGATTTCTCTGCCTATCACTTTTCTTACTTCCCTTACTATCTTTTGTTCTTGTCTTTGATTCCCCCCTCCTCTGACACCTTGCAAAGGTTCCCATCCCACTGCCATTTTAGTTTAAACCCTCCCCAACCACTCTAGCAAATACTCCCCTAGGACATCAGTCCTGGTCCTGCCCAGGTGTAACCGGTCCAGTTTGTACTGGTCCCACCTCCTCCAGAGAAGTAAAAGGAAGATAGATTAGGGTATTGCACTTGATGTGGTCTCCGTGGATTTTAACAAGGTGACGAAGGGACATAGATTTAAAGTGATTGGTAGAAACATTAGATCAGATCAGATCAGAGATACAGCACTGAAACAGGCCCTTCGGCCCACCGAGTCTGTGCCGATCATCAACCACCCATTTATACTAATCCTACACTAATCCCATATTCCTACCACATCCCCACCTGTCCCTATATTTCCCTACCACCTACCTATACTAGGGGCAATTTATAATGACCAATTTACCTATCAACCTGCAAGTCTTTTGGCTTGTGGGAGGAAACCGGAGATGAGGAAAAACGTTTTCACCCAGAGGATGGTGGTGGTCTATAACACTCTGCCTGAAAGGGTATTTGAGGCTGAAACCCTCAACTCATTCAAAAGGAGTCTGGATATGCACATGAAGTGCCGTAACCTGTAGGGCTACGGACCAAATGCTGGAAGGTGGGATTAGAATAAGTGGATCGTTTTTTGGCCAGCACAGACACGATGGGCCAAGTGGCCTCTTTCAGTGCCTTAAACTTTCTATGATTCCATGAGTGAATTGCTTTTTTGGAGAATCGCCTTTTGCACTGTAATAATTCTGTGATTCTGAGTCTGGTCCTCCCGGCCGGAGGCGGCGCTGGGAGGCCGGTCCTCCCGGCCAGAGGGGGCGCTGGGAGTCCGGTCCTCCCGGCCGGATGGGGCGCTGGGAGGCCGGTCCTCCCGGCCGGAGGGGGCGCTGGGAGTCCGGTCCTCCCGGCCGGAGGGGGCGCTGGGAGGCCGGTCCTCCCGGCCGGAGGGGGCGCTGGGAGTCCGGTCCTCCCGGCCGGAGGGGGCGCTGGGAGGCCGGTCCTCCCGGCCGGAGGGGGCGCTGGGAGTCAGGTCCTCCCGGCCGGTGGGGGCGCTGGGAGGCCGGTCCTCCCGGCCGGAGGGGGCGCTGGGAGTCCGGTCCTCCAGGCCGGAGGGGGCGCTGGGAGTCCGGTCCTCCCGTCCAGAGGGGGCGCTGGGAGTCTGGTCCTCCAGGCCGGAGGGGGCGCTGCGAGTCCGGTCCTCCCGGCCAGAGGGGGCGCTGGGAGTCTGGTCCTCCAGGCCGGAGGGGGCGCTGGGAGTCCGGTCCTCCCGGCCAGAGAGGGCACTGGGAGTCTGGTCCTCCAGGCCGGAGGGGGCGCTGCGAGTCCGGTCCCCCCGGCCAGAGGGGGCGCTGGGAGTCTGGTCCTCCAGGTCGGAGGGGGCGCTGCGAGTCCGGTCCTCCCGGCCAGAGGGGGCGCTGGGAGTCTGGTCCTCCAGGCCGGAGGGGGCGCTGGGAGTCCGGTCCTCCCGGCCAGAGAGGGCACTGGGAGTCTGGTCCTCCAGGCCGGAGGGGGCGCTGGGAGTCCGGTCCTCCCGGCCAGAGAGGGCACTGGGAGTCTGGTCCTCCAGGGCGGAGGGGGCGCTGCGAGTCCGGTCCTCCGAAGTCAATTCGGTGAGTCCAGTCACCGATCTTCTTCTCGGGCCTAGTTTGGGCTGCTGTAAAATATCAAAATTCGGAAGAGAAAAAGGTAGAGAAGGAGATGGAAGAGGGAGAGGGCTGGGAGGTGTAGGGAAGAGGGAGAGAGTAGGATGAAGGGGAGAGGGAGGGTTGCGGGATGGAGAGGGGGAGAGTGAGGGAGGGTAAGGAATGGGAAGGATTGGAGGGCGGGGGAGGGACGTGGAGAGCATGGTGGGGGTGGGGGGCTGAAGGAGGTGGGGAGAGGCTGGGGAGGCAGAGTGGGTGGGGGTGGAGAGAAGGAAGGAGGGAGGGAGCATGGAGGGGGAGGGAGGGTGTTGGGGGTCAAGTGGGGAGAGAGAGGAGGGACGTGGAGAGAAACAGAGAGACAAAGAGGAGCCTATCAGAGGGAGAGGGAGGGAAGGAGGTAAAACGAGGACCAGGGAGTGAGATGGGGGGTGGGGGTACAGGGCCATGTAGCCATCCATGGCCGGGCTGGGCACCGCTCACTGTGTCCTTGTCAGGCCTGGGAGTGGGTAAAGGGGAGAGGAAGGAGTCAGGTTGGAGATGGTGGGGGGGAATGTGACAGGGAGGGAGAGTGAGGGGCAGTTCTGGAAAGTAGCAGCTTTTCTTGATTCAATGTTTTTTTAGTTTTCAGCTGAGATCAAAATGACAGATCCCGATATCGGGGCTGTGATGGGATTCTCTGGCTTTGGTGAGTTGCTGCAACTGACGTTAGTGATCGGTAAAGCGGGTTAGATACAGAGTAAATCTCCCTCGACACTGTCCCGATGAAACACTCCCAGTACAGGTACAGCACAAGGTTAGATACAGAGTATACAGGATGGCGCAGTGGTTAGCACCGCAGCCTCACAGCTCCAGCGACCTGGGTTCAATTCTGGGTACTGCCTGTGTGGAGTTTGCAAGTTCTCCCTGTGTCTGCGTGGGTTTTCACCGGGTGCTCCGGTTTCCTCCCACATGCCAAAGACTTGCAGGTTGATAGGTAAATTGGTCATTATAAATTGCTCCCAGTATAGGTAGGTGGTAGGGAAATATAGGGACAGGTGGGGATGTGGTAGGAATATGGAATTAGTGTAGGATTAGTATAAATGGGTGGTTGATGGTCGGCACAGACTCGGTGGGCCGACGGGCCTGTTTCAGTGCTGTATCTCTAAACTAAACTAAACTAAACTAAAGCTCCCTCTAAAAGGATGTGATACTAGACATATTGAGAGCGTGGTTAGCAAAGCATTTGGGATCTTGGGCTTAATAAATAGAAGCATTAAGTATAAAAGCAGGGTACTTATGCTGAACCTTTATAAAACTCTGGTTAGGCCCCAACTGGAATCATAGAACGTTTAAGGCACAGAAGGAGGCCACTTGCCAGCTGAAAAACAAGCCACCCAGTCTAATCCCACCCTCCAGCATTTGGTCTGTAGTCCTGCAGGTTACGGCACTTGAGGTGCATATCCTGACACCTTTTAAATGAGTTGAGGGTTTCTGCCTCTACTACCCTTTCAGGCAGTGAAAAAATCTCCCCTCTAATCTTTCTACCAATTACTTGAAATCTAGTCCCCCTCGTCACTGACACCTCTGCTAAGGTAAATAGACCTTTCTCATCCACTCTATCCAGACTTCTCACAATTTTGTACATTTCAATCAGATCTCCCCACAGCCTTCTCTGTTCCAAGGAGAACAACCCCAGTCTATCCAATCTTTCCTCAAAGCTGCATTTTTCCAGTCCTGGCAACATCCTCGTAAATCTCCTCTGTAACCTCTTGAGTGCAATTACATCCTTTCTGTAATGAGATAACCACAAGAACACAAGAAATAGGAGCAGGAGTAGACCATGTGGCCCATTGCGCCTTTCGGCCATTCAATACCATCATGGCTGATCTTGGGCTTCAATTCCACTTTCCTGCCCACTCCCCATATCCCTTGGATGCCTGCGAGACCAAAAATCTGTCTATCCCAGCCTTAAATATATTCAACGATGGAGCAACCACAACCCTCTGGGGTAGAGAATGAGGAGAGATTGTATTGGCTGGGGTTGTTCTCCTTGGAACAGAGAAGGCTGAGGGGAGATAAGGGCGGCACAGTGGCGCAGTGGTTAGCACTGCAGCCTCACAGCTGCAGGGACCCGGGTTCGATTCTGGGTACTGCCTGTGTGGAGTTTGCAAGTTCTCCCTGTGTCTGCGTGGGTTTTCTCCGGGTGCTCCGGTTTCCTCCCACAAGCCAAAAGACTTGCAGGTTGGTAGGTAAATTGGCCATTATAAATTGTCATTAGTATAGGTAGGTGGTAGGGAAATATAGGGACAGGTGGGGATGTTTGGTAGGAATATAGGATTAGTATAAATGGGTGGTTGATGGTCGGCACAGACTCGGTGGGCCGAAGGGCCTGTTTCAGTGCTGTATCTCTAATCTAATCTAATATGATTGAAATGTACAACATTTTGAGGGGCCTGGATAGTGTGGAGGTGAAGGGTCTATTCACTTTAGCGGAGAGGTCAGTGACGAGGGGGCATAGATTTAAAGTGTTTGGTAGAAAAATTAGCAGCGAGATGAGGAAAAACCTTTTCACCCAGAGGGTGGCGATGGTATGAGCTCACTGCCTGAAAGGGTAGTTGAGGCAGAGACCCTCAACTCATTTAAAAGGAGTCTGAAAATACACCTCAAGTGCTGTCAGCTGCAGAGCTGCGGACCAAATGCTGGAAGGTGGGATTATAATAGGTGGATCATTTTTTGGCTGGGACAGACACGATGAGCCAAGTGGCTTCTTTCTCTGCCTGAAACTTTCTATGATTCTACGGACTGCTTCAGTATCTGAGGAGTCGCGAATGGTGTTGAACATTGTGCAATCATCAGCAAAGATCCCTGCTTCTGACCTTATGATTGAAGAAAGGTCATTTGATGACACAGCTGAAGATGGTTGGGCCTCACTACCCTGAGGAACTCCTGCAGTGATGTCCTGGAGCTGAGATGATTGATCTGCAACAGCCACAGCCATCTTCCTTTGTGCTAGGTATGACTCCAACCAGCGGAGAGTTTTTCCCCTGGTTCCCATTGATTCCAGTTTTGCTGGGGCTTGTTGATGCCTACTTGGTCAAATGCTGCCTTGATGTCAAGGGCAGTCACTCTCACCTCACCTCTTGAGTTCAGCTCTTTTGTCCATGTTTGAACCAAGGCTGTAATGAGGTCAGGAGCTGAGTGGCCCTAACAGAACCCAAACTGAGCACATTATTACTGAGCAAGTGCCACTTGATCGCACTGTCAACGACACCTTCCATCACTTTACTGATGATTGAGAGTAGACTGATGATGCGGTAATTGGCCGGGTTGGATTTTTCCTGCTTTTTGCGTGCAGGACATACCTGGGCAATTTTCCACATTGCCGGGTAGATGCTAGTGTTGCAGCTGTACTGGATGCAGCAGCTTGGCTACGGGCGCGGCAAGTTCTGGAGCACAGGTCTTAATTACTATTGCTGGAATATTGTCAGGGCCTTTTGCCTTTGCAGTTTCTGATGCCATCAGTTGTTTTTTGATATCATGCGGAGTGGATCGAATTGGCTGAAGACTGGCATCTGTGATGCTGGGGTCCTCGGGAGGAGGCTGAGATGGATCATCCACTCGGCAGTTGTGACTGAAGATTGACACAAATGCTTCAGCCTTGCCTTTTGCGCAGATGTGTTGGTCTCCCCATTATTGAGGGTGAGGATATTTGTGGAGCCTCTTCCTCCTATCAGTTGTTGAATTGTCCACCACCACTCATGATTGGATGTGGCACAACTGCACAGCTTAGATGTGATCCGCTGGTTGTGGGATTGCTTAGCCCCGTCGTTAGCATGCTGATTCCGCTGTTTGGCAAGCAAGTAGTCCTGTTTTGTAGCTTCACCAGGCTGACACCTCATTATTTAGGTCTGCCTGGTGCTGCTCCTGGCATGCCCTTCTGCACTTTTCATTGAACCAGGGTTGACCCTTCAGCTTGATGGTAATGGTAGAGTGGGGGATATGCTGGGCCATGAGGTTACAGGTTGTGGTTGAGTAGAATTCTGCTGCTGCTGATGGCCCACAGCGCCTCATGGATGCCCAGTCTTGAGCTGCAAGATCGGTTCTGAATTTATCCCATTTAGCACGGTGGTAGTGCTGCACAACACGATGGTGGGTACCCTCAATGTGAAGATGGGACTTCGTCTCCACAAGAACTGTGCGATGGTCACTCTAATACTGTGATGGACAGATGCATCTGCGAGAGGCAGATTGGTGAGGACGAGTTCAAACATGTTTTTCCCTCTTGTTGGTTCCCTCACCATCTGCCGCAGACCCAGTCTAGCAGCTATGTCCTTTAGGACTCGGCTGGCTTGGTCTGTAGTGGTGCTACCGAGCCACTCTTGCTGATGGACATTGACGTCCCCCACCCAGAGTACATTCTGCACCTTTGCCACCCTCAGTGTTTCCTAAGAGCAGTGGGCATCATGGAGAAGTACTGATTCATCAGCTGAGGGTGGAGTGGGGGGTGGCGGTAGGTGGTAATCAGCAAGAGGTTTCCTTGCCCATGTTTGACTTGATGCCGTGAGATTTCATGGGGTCTGGAATCGATGCTGTGAACTCCCAGGGCAAGTAGCAGCAGTGTGTACCATCAACAAGATGCATGGCAGCAGTCAGCACACCTCCTTCGTCAGCACCTTCCAAACTCCCGACCTCTACCAACTAGAAGGACAAGGACAGCAGATGCATGGGAACATCACCATTTGCAAGTTCCCCTCCAAGCCACACACCATCCTGACTTGGAATTATGTTGCCGTGCATTCACTGTTGCTGGGTCAAAATTCCGAAACTCCCTTCCGAACAGCACTGTTGGTGTACCTACACCTCAAGGACTGCAGAGGGTCAAGAAGGCAGCTCACCATCATCTTCCTTTCAGTGCAGCAGCTTTTTCGGGAGCAGCGCGTGAGCGAGTGAGCAGCTGGGAAAGTCAGTTTGAAAGTAAATTTAATTTCCTTTTGTTTTTCGGCGGAGGCCAGGGGGCTGCTGGGTAAGTAAAACACTATATATTTGGGCGGTTTCTGAACCCGAGACACCACACTTGTAGTGTCTCCCACCCGCTCTCCTCCTCTAACCAAAAAAAAAGGACTCGGTGGGGTGTTTATTCAGGTAAGGCTTTTTCGATTTCTCTGGTTTTCTTGTGATTGGTAAAAACTTTTCGTTCCTTTTTCATTTAACTAAGTTTAAACTTAAGATTAAAAATGGCAGGAGATCTCAGACCCGTGTCATGCTCCTCTTGCTCAATGTGGGAGCTCAGGGACACGGCTGATGTCCCTGACTCCTTCACGTGCAGGAAGTGTGTCCAACTGCAGCTCTTGTTAGACCGCATGACGGCTCTCGAGCTGCGGATGGACTCACTTTGGAGCATGCGCGATGCTGAGGAGGTCGTGGATAGCACGTTTAGTGAATTGGTCACACCGCAGATTAGGATTGCTGAGGGAGAAAGGGAATGGGTGACCAAAAGGCAGAGAAAGAGCAGGAAGGCAGCGCAGGTGTCCCCTGCGGTCATCTCCCTCCAAAACAAGTATACCGTTTTGGATACTGTTGAGGGAGATGGCTCACCAGGGGAAGGCAGCAGTAGCCAGGTCCATGGCACCGTGGCTGGCTCTGCTGCTCAGAAGGGCGGGAAAAAGAGTGGAAGGGCTATAGTCGTAGGGGATTCGATTGTAAGGGGAGTAGATAGGCGGTTCTGTGGTCGAAAACGAGGCTCCCGAATGGTATGTTGCCTCCCAGGTGCACGGGTCAGGGACGTCTCAGATCGGCTACAGAACATTCTAAAGGGGGAGGGTGAACAGCCAGTTGTCATTGTGCACATAGGCACTAATGATATAGGTAAAAAACGGGATGAGGTCCTACAAGCAGAGTTTAGGGAGTTAGGAGCCAAGTTAAAAAGTAGGACCTCAGAGGTAGTAATCTCAGGATTACTACCAGTGCCACGTGATAGTCAGAGTAAAAATGAAAGAATAGTCAGGATGAATGCGTGGCTTGAGAGATGGTGCAGGAAGGAGGGGTTCAGATTTTTGGGACATTGGGACCGGTTCTGGGGGAGGTGGGACTATTACAAATTGGACGGTCCACACCTGGGCCGGACTGGAACCAATGTCCTTGGAGGTGCTTTTGCTAACGCTGTTGGGGAGGGTTTAAACTAATGTGGCAGGGGGATGGGAACCAATTGAGGTCAGTTGACAGTGAGGAGGTAGTAACAAAAGCCTGTAAGAAACTAGATAATGAAGTCAGTGTGACTAAGGGGAAGAGCAGGCAGGGAGCAGATGATGAATATAAAGGGACTGGTGGTCTGAGGTGCATTTGTTTTAATGCAAGAAGTGTAGTTGGTAAGGCAGATGAACTTAGGGCTTGGATTAGTACCTGGGAGTATGATGTTATTGCTATTACTGAGACTTGGTTGAGGGAAGGGCATGATTGGCAACTAAATATCCCAGGATATCGATGCTTCAGGCGGGATAGAGAGGGAGGTAAAAGGGGTGGAGGAGTTGCATTACTGGTCAAAGAGGATATCACAGCTGTGCTGAAGGAGGGCACTATGGAGGACTCGAGCAGTGAGGCAATATGGACAGAACTCAGAAATAGGAAGGGTGCGGTAACAATGTTGGGGCTGTACTACAGGCCTCCCAACAGCGAGCGTGAGATAGAGGTACAAATATGTAAACAGATTATGGAAAGATGTAGGAGCAACAGGGTGGTGGTGATAGGAGATTTTAATTTTCCCAACATTGACTGGGATTCGCTTAATGTTAGAGGTCCAGATGGAGCAGAATTTGTAAGGAGCATCCAGGAGGGTTTTCTAGAGCAGTATGTAAATAGTCCAACTTGGGAAGGGGCCATACTGGACCTGGTGTTGGGGAATGAGCCCGGCCAGGTTGTTGAAGTTTCAGTAGGGGACTACTTTGGGAATAGTGATCACAATTCCGTAAGCTTTAAAATACTCATGGACAAAGACGAGAGTGGTCCAAAAGGAAGAGTGCTAAATTGGGGGAAGGCCAACTATACCAAAATTCGGCAGGAGCTGGGAAATGTAGATTGGGAGCAGCTGTTTGAAGGTAAATCCACATGTGATATGTGGGAGGCTTTTAAAGAGAGGTTGATTAGCGTGCAGGAGAGACATGTTCCTGTGAAAATGAGGGATAGAAATGGCAAGATTAGGGAACCATGGATGACAGGTGAAATTGTGAGACTAGCTAAGAGGAAAAAGGAAGCATACATAAGGTCTAGGCGGCTGATGAAAGACGAAGCTTTGAAAGAATATCGGGAATGTAGGACCAATCTGAAACGAGGAATTAAGAGGGCTAAAAGGGGTCATGAAATATCTTTAGCAAACAGGGTTAAGGAAAATCCCAAAGCCTTTTATTCATATATAAGGAGAAAGAGGGTATCTAGAGAAAGGATTGGCCCACTAAAGGACAAAGGAGGAATGTTATGCTTGGACTCAGAGAAAATAGGTGAGATTCTAAACGAGTACTTTGCATCGGTATTCACCGAGGAGAGGGACATGACGGATGTTGAGGTTAGGAACAGATGTTTGATTACTCTAGGTCAAGTCGGCATAAGGAGGGAGGAAGTGTTGGGTATTCTAAAGGGCATTAAGGTGGACAAGTCCCCAGGTCCGGATGGAATCTATCCCAGGTTACTGAAGGAAGCGAGAGAGGAAATAGCTGGGGCCTTAACAGATATCTTTGCAGCATCCTTAAACACGGGTGAGGTCCCGGAGGACTGGAGAATTGCTAATGTTGTCCCCTTGTTTAAGAAGGGTAGCAGGGATAATCCAGGTAATTATAGACCGGTGAGCCTGACGTCAGTGGTAGGGAAGCTGCTGGAGAAGATACTGAGGGATAGGATCTATTCCCATTTGGAAGAAAATGGGCTCATCAGTGATAGGCAACATGGTTTTGTGCAGGGAAGGTCATGTCTTACCAACTTAATAGAATTCTTTGAGGAAGTGACAAAGTTGATTGATGACGGAAGGGCTGTCGATGTCATATACATGGACTTCAGTAAGGCGTTTGATAAGGTTCCCCATGGCAGGCTGATGGAGAAAGTGAAGGCGCTTGGGGTCCAAGGTGTACTAGCTAGATGGATAAAGAACTGGCTGGGCAACAGGAGATAGAGAGTAGCAGTAGAAGGGAGTTTCTCAAAATGGAGACGTGTGACCAGTGGTGTTCCACAGGGATCCGTGCTGGGACCACTGTTGTTTGTGATATACATTAATGATTTGGAGGAAAGTATAGGTGGACTGATTAGCAAATTTGCAGACGACACTAAGATTGGTGGAGTAGCAGATAGTGAAGGGGACTGTCAGAGAATACAGCAGAATATAGATAGATTAGAGAGTTGGGCAGAGAAATGGCAGATGGAGTTCAATCAGGGCAAATGCGAGGTGATGCATTTTGGAAGATCCAATTCAAGAGTGAACTATACAGTAAATGGAAAAGTCCTGGGGAAAACTGATGTCCAGAGAGATTTGGGTGTTCAGGTCCACTGTTCCCTGAAGGTGGCAACGCAGGTAAATAGAGTGGTCAAGAAGGCATACGGCATGCTTTCCTTCATCGGACGGGGCATTGAGTACAAGGGTTGGCAGGTCATGTTACAGTTGTATAGGACTTTGGTTCGGCCACATTTGGAATACTGCGTACAGTTCTGGTCGCCACATTATCAAAAGGATGTGGATGCTTTGGAGAGGGTGCAGAGGAGGTTCACCAGGATGTTGCCTGGTATGGAGGGCGCTAGCTATGAAGAGAGGTTGAGTAGATTAGGATTATTTTCATTAGAAAGACGGAGGTTGAGGGGGGACCTGATTGAGGTGTACAAAATCATGAGAGGTATAGACAGGGTGGATAGCAAGAAGCTTTTTCCCAGAGTGGGGGTTTCAATTACTAGAGGACACGAGTTCAAAGTGAAAGGGGAAAAGTTTAGGGGGGATATGCGTGGAAAGTTCTTTACGCAGAGAGTGGTGGGCACCTGGAACGCATTGCCAGCGGAGGTGGTAGATGCGGGCACGATGGAGTCTTTTAAGATGTATCTGGACAGATACATGAATGGGCAGGAAGAAAAGAGATACAGAAGCTTAGAAAATAGGCGACATGTTTAGAGACAGGATCTGGATCGGCGCAGGCTTGGAGGGCCGAAGGGCCTGTTCCTGTGCTGTAATTATCTTTGTTCTTTGTTCTTTTGTTCCCTCAGGCAATTTGGTTGACTAACAAATTCTGGCCTAGCCAACGATGCCCACATTCCACGAACGAATAAAAAATAAAACTTCAAAAGGAAATTGAATGGCCACTTGAAGGAAATAGACTTGCAGGTGGGGGTGGGGGGTGCTGGTGGGACTGACTGAATAGCTCAGTGGAGAGCTGGCATGGTTTCGATGGGCCGATTGGCGGCCTCCTGTGCTGTATATTACTCTATGGAAGCTAGTCTTCTCAGTAATGGTGTCATGAAAGTATCATTGATTGCCGTAAAAACCCATCTGGTTCATTAATATCCTTTAGGGAAGGAAATCTGCTGTCCTTACCTGGTCTGGCCTACATGTGACTCCAGACCCACAGCAATGTGATTGACTCTTAATTATCCCCTGAAATGGCCCAGAAAGCCACTCAGTTCAAGGGCAATTAGGGATGGGCAACAAATGCTGGCCTTGACAGTGACACCTGCACCCATGAAAGAATAAGAAAGAATTGGTGGAAAGGTTTGTTAAAAGATCCAGAGGTGTCATGAGGAAAAATGTTTTTACGTGGCGATTGGTTAGGATGGAAGGCACTGTCTGAGAATATGGTGGAGACAGATGCAGTCATGGCTTTCAAAAGCGCATTGGATAATTATCTGAAGGGAAAAGATTTGTCGAGCTTTGGGCAAAATGCAGGGGAGTGGGACCAGGTGAGTTGCTCTAGAAGAGAATCAGCATGGACATGAGGGGCCGAATGGCCTCTTTCTGCACTGTAACCATTCTATGATTCTAAGTTAGTTTAGCATGATTTGCCTTTAACAAATGTGTGCTGGTTTCCTTAATTAATCTGCACTTGTCCAAATTACTGTTAATTTTGTCCCGGATTATCCTTTCCAGAAGCTTTTTTGTCGCTGAAGTTAAACTGACTTGCCTGTAATTGCTGAGTTTATCCTTACGCCCTTTTTTGAACAAGGACTATGGGGATAGAGCGGGGGAATGGGACTGACCGGATTGCTGTAGAGAGAGCTGGGGCATAGACTCGATAGCCAAAGGGCCTGTGCTGTAAACCACTATATGTCAAGGGTATAACATTCGCAATTCTCCAGTCGTCTGGCTGCTCACCCTCCCCCCTCAGAGTGCTGTGCAGCTGCTCCTTAACATCCTTGATCCTGGCGCCACAGAGGCATCATACCATCCTGGATTCACATCTTCAGCCGTAGAAACGGCTGTCATTTCCCCAACTATAGAATTCCCGATCACAGAAAATGCTGGAAATAGTCAGGCAGCATCTGTGGCGAGAAAAAGAGTTAACATTTCAGATCTGTGTGACTTTTCATCAGGGTTTTCTTCAAGGATGTAACAAGCAGGGCAGATAAAGGATTATAGTGTATTTGGATTTCCAAAAGGCATTCATTAAGGTGCCACATAAAAGATTACTACACAGAGCTCATGGTGTTGGAGATAACATATTAACATGGATGGACGATTGGCTAACGAACAGGAAATAGAGAGTCGGGATAATTGAGATATTTTCAGGTTGGCAAACTATAACTAGTGGAGTGCCACAGGTATTAGTGCTGGGACCTCAACTGTTTACGATCTGTATTAATGTCTTGGATGAAGAGAACAAGTGTATTGTAGCTAAATTTGCGGATGATACAAAGATAGGTAGGGAAGCAAGTTGTGAGGAGGTCTGCAAAGAGATATAGATCGCTTAAGTGAGTGGGCAAAAATTTGGCAGATGGAGTACAATGTGGGAAAATGTGAGGTGGTCCACTTTGGCAGAAGAATAGAAAAGCAGAATATTATTTACATGGAGAGAGACTACAATCAGGACTACTTGCATGCCATACTGCGTAAGCAGCATGCGATAGACAGAGCTAAGCAATCCCATAACCAACGGATCAGATCTAAGCTCTGCAGTCCTGCCACATCCAGCCGTGATTGGTGGTGGACAATTAATCAACTAACTGGAGGAGGTGGCTCCACAAAATTCCATTCTCAATGATGGGGGAGCCCAGCACATCAGTGTGAAAGATAAGGCTCAAGCGTTTGCAACAGTCTTCAGCCAGAAGTGCTGAATTGATGATCCATCTCGGCCTCCTGAAGTCCCCAGCATCACAGATACCAGTTCTCAGCCAATTCGATTCACTCCGTGTGATATCAAGAAATGACTGAAGATACTGGATACTGCAAAGGCTGTAAACCCTGACAATATTCCGGCAATAGTACTGAAGACCTGTGCTCCAGAACTTGCCGCGCCCCGAGCCAAGCTGTTCCAGTACAGCTACAACACAGGCATCTACCCGGCAATGTGGAAAATTGCCCAGCTATGTCCTATACACAAAAAGCAGGACAAATCCAACCCGGCCAATTACCGCCCACATCAGTCTACTCTCAATCATCAGTAAAGTGACGGAAAGTGTCATTGACAGTGCTATCAAGCGGCACTTGCTTAGCAATAACCTGCTTAGTAACATTCAGATTGGATTCCACAAGGCCACTCAGCTCCTGACCTCATTACAGCCTTAGTTCAAACATGGACAAAAGAGCTGAACTCAAGAGGTGAGGTGAGAGTGACTGCCCTTGACATCAAGGCAGCATTTGACTGAGTATGGCATCACGGAGCCCTAGCAAAACTGAAGTCAGTGGGAATTGGGGCGGGGGGGGGAACTCTCCGCTGGTTGGAGTCATACCTAGCGCAAAGGAAGGTGGTTGTGGTTGTTGGAGGTCAATCATCTCAGCTCTAGGACATCAGTGTAGGAGTTCCTCAGGATAGTGTCGGAGGCCCAACTGCTTCATCAATGACCTTCCTTCAACCATAAGGTCAGAAGTGGGGATGTTCAGCACCATTTGCGACTCCTCAGATACTGAAGCAGTCCGTGTAAAAATGCAGCAAGACCTGGACAATATCCAGGCTTGGGCTGATAAGTGGCAAGTAACATTTGTGCCACACAAGTGCCAGGCAATGACCATCTCCAACAAAAGAGAATCTAACCATCTCCCCTTGACATTCAACAGCATTACCATCGCTGAATCCCCCACTATCAACATCCTAGGGGCTATCATTGACCAGAAACTGAACTGGAGTAGCCATATAAATACCGTGGCTACAAGAGCAGGTCAGAAGCTAGGAATCCTGTGGCGAGTAACTCACCTCCTGACTCCCCAAAGCCTGTCCTCCATCTACAGGACACAAGTCAGGAGTGTGATGGAATACTCTCCACTTGCCTGGATGGGTGCAGCTCCAACAACACTTGATGCTCGACATCATCCAGGACAAAGCAGCCCGCTTGATTGGCACCCCATCCACAAACATTCACTCCCTCCACCACTGGCGCACAGTGGCAGCATTGTGTACCATCTACAAGATGCACTGCAGCAACACATCAAGGCTCCTTAGACAGCACCTTCCAAACCCGTGACCTCTACCAACTAGAAGTCCAAGGGCAGCAAATGTATGGGAACACCACCACCTGCTGAAAGTTCCCCTCCAAGTCACACACCATCCTGACTTGGAACTTTCTCGCTGTTCCTTCACTGTCGCTGGGTCAACATCCTAGAACTCCCTTCCTAACAGCACTGTGGGTATACCTACCTCTCATGGACTACAGCGGTTCATGAAGGCAGCTCACCACCACCACCTTAAGGGCAATTAGGGATGGGCAATAAATGGTGGCCAAGCCAGTGACGCTCACATCCCATGAATGAATTTAAAAAAACTGCCGAATGCTGCGGTACAGAGGGATGTGGATGTTCTTGTACGTGAATCACAAAAAGTTAGCATGCAGCTACAGCCAGTAATTAGGAAGGCAAATGGAATGTTTGCCTTTACTACAGGGGGGGTTGGAGTATAAAAGTAGGGAAGTCTTGCTACAGCTGTACAGGGCGTTGGTGAGACCGCACTTAGAGTACTGTGTATGATTTTGGTCTCCTCAATTAAGGAGTGATATACTTGCATTGGAAGCAGTTCTGAGAAGGTTCAGTAGGCTGATTCCTGGGATGAAGGGGCTGTCTTATCAGGAAAGTTTGGGCAGGTTAGGCCTGTACTCATTGGAGCTTAGAAGAATGATAGGTGAGATCATTGAAACATATATTTTGAGGTGGTTTGACAGAATAGATGCTGAGAGGATGTTTCCCCTCTTGGGGCTATGTAGAACTAGGGGGAATAGTTTCAACATAAGTGGTCTCCCATTTAAGACAGAAATGTAAAGACATTTCTTCTCTGAGGGTCATTAATCTTTGGAATTCTGTTCTTCAGAGAGCAGTGGAGGCTGGATCATTGAATCGATTAAAGGCTGAGTTAGACAGATTTTTGATCTCCAAGGGATCATCGGGGCAGACAGGAAAGTGGAGTTAAGGCCACAATCATATCAGGCATGATCTTATTAAATGGCAGAGCAGGCTTGAGGGGCCGAATAGTCGTCTCCTGCTTTTATTTCTTATGTTCTTATGAATCCCCTATCAGGACTGCTTTTCCGATCTTCCTTCTGCTCCCCCACACAGCTGAACCAGCTGTGGTGCCATGGTCTAGACTCTGGTAGCACACCCAGAGGAACCATCACTCTCACCAGTATTCAGCACGGAAAACTAGTTGGTGAATGAAATGCACTCAGAGGACTCCTGCACTATCCCTTGTTTTTCTTGACTTCCCATCAGCCACCCATTCCCTCTCTGCCTGTATACTTCTAAGCTGCGGGGTGACCACATCGATAAATGTGCTGTCCATGAATGCTGCAGTTATGCCAGTTGCTGCTCAAGTTCTGAAACCTGGAGCTTGAGCTGCTACAGCTGACGACACGTCCAGGACACAAGAAGGGTCTTGGAGTTCCCAAATGGAACAGGATGTGCACTCCACCGGTCTAAGCTGCCCTGTCATGCCTGTGTTTATTAGATTATTAAACTTACTTAAAAATAAAGACTCAGCAGCTACTCAGCAATCAGCTGCTCCTGTCATGTTTCACAGTGGTCCCAATCTGAATAATACTGATTGCGGTCTCCTTCATACTCTGTCCCTGGTTGGCCTCGCGCCGCTCCGCACCCCAGTCTGCTGCGCGCCGCTCCCGATCTGCTTCACAGTGATCCTAACCTGCCTGTCTCTGCTTTTTGTGGACAGGACGTAACTGGGCAATTTTCCACATTGCCAGGTAGATGCCTGTGTTGGAACTGTATTGGAACAACTTGGCTAGGGGCGCGGCTAGTTCTGGAGCACAGGTCTTTAGTACTATTCCCGGAATATTGTCAGGGCCCATAGCCTTTGCAGTATCCAGTGCCTTCAGTCGTTTCTTGATATTACGCGGAGTGAATCGGATTGGCTGAAAACTGGCATCTGATGCTGGGAACTTCAGGAGGAGGCCGAGATGGATCATCCACTCGGCACTTCTGGCTGGAAGTGCTAATGCTTCAGCCTTATCTTTCGCACTGATGTGCTGGGCTCCCCCATCATTGAGGATCAGGATATTTGCGGAGCCACCTCCTCCTGTTAGTTTAATTGTCCACCACCATTCGTGACTAGATGTGGCAGGGCTGCAGAGCTTAGAGCTGATCGGTTGGTTGTGGGATCGCTGAGCTCTGTCTATAGCATGCTGCTTCTGCTGTTTAGCATGCATGTAATCCTGTGTTGTAGCTTCGCCAAGTTGGCACCTCATTTTGAGGTATGCCTCGTGCTGCTCCCGGCTTACCCTCCTGCACTCTTCATTGAACCAGGGTTAATCCCCTGGCTTGATAGTAATGGTCGAGTGAGGGAATGCCTGGATTCTCGCTTCTAAAAGCTTCCTCACCACCAAGGTTAAATGGACTGACCTATAGTTGTTGGGCTTATCCTTGCACCCATTTTTGAAGTTGATTAAGTTTTTTGATGTGATGTACACGGACTTCCAACAGGCATTTGATCAAGTATCACATAATAGAGTTTTCAGCAAAGTTCAAACCCGTGGATTAAAAGGGACAGTAGCAGCATGAATACGAAGGGTGAGTGACAGTAAATGGAGAGTAGTGGTGAACAAAAGCAAAATATTGTGGATGCTGGAAATCTGAAATGAACAAAATAGTGGGAGTACTCAGCAATTCTGGCAGCATCTGTGGAGAGAAACAGTTAACATGCCAGGTCATAGAGTCAATTACGGTACAGAAGGAGACCTATCATCGTTGTTTTTCGAACTGGAGGAAGGTGTGTTTCCCTAGGGATGGGTATTAGGACCACTGCTTTGCTCTATATTCATGACCCAGACTTGGGTGCACTGGGCACAATTTCAGAATTTGCAGATGACAAAACTTGGAAACATTGTGAACTGTGAGGAAGATGGTGACAGACTTCAAGAAGACATAGACAGGCTGGTAGAATAGGCAGAGACATGTCAGATGAAATTTAATGCAAAGAAGAGTGATATAGTACATTTTGGTAGGAAGAGCGAGGAGAGGCAGTATAAAATGAAGGGTATGCAGGAACAGAGCAACAGTGGCATTTATATGTACAAATCATTGCAGGTGGCATGGCAAGTTAAGAAAGTGGTTAAAAAGGCATATGGGATCCTCGACTTTATAAATAGGGGCATAGAATACAAAAACAAGAAAGTTATGGTCAACCTTGATAAAACACTGGTTCGGTATCAACTAGAATAGTGTGTCCAGATCTGGGCACCATACTTGAGGAAGGATGTGAAGGCTTTACATACATAAGAACATAAGAATTAGGAGCAGGAGTAGGCCACTCAGCCCTTTGAGCCTGCTCCGCCATTCAATAAGTTCATGGCTGAAGTGATTACTCCACATTTCCATCTACCCCTGATAACCTTCCACCTCTTTGCTGATCAAGAATCTATCTACTTCTGCCTTAAAAATATTCAAAGACTCTGTTTCCACTGCCTTTTGAGGAAGAGAATTCCAAAGACTCACGACCCTCTGAGATAAGAAATTTCTCCTCATCTGTCTTAAATGGGCGACCCCTTATTTTTGAACAGTGACCCCTAGTTCGAGATTCTCCCACAAGGGGAAACATTCTTTCCACATCCACCCTGTCAAGACCCCACAGGATCTTATATGTTTCAATCAAGTCACCTCTTACTCTTCTAAATTCCAGTGGATACAACCCTAGCCTGTTCAATCTTTCCTCGTAAGACAGCCCACCCATTCCAAGTATCAGTCTAGTAAACCGCCAACGCATTTACATCCTTCTTTAAATAAGGAGACCAATATTGTACACAGTACTCCAGGTGTGGTCTCACCAATGCCCTGTATAGCTGAAGCATAACCTCCCTACTTTTGTATTCAATTCCCCTCGCGATAAATGATAACATTCTATTAGCTTTCCTAATTAAGTGCTGTACCTGCACACTAACCTTTTGCAATTCATGCACAAGGGCACCCAGATCCCTCTGCGTCTCAGAGCTGTGCAATCTCTCACCATTTATGCTCTTTTACTCTTCCTGCCAAAATGGACAATTTCACACTTTCCCACATTATACTCCATTTGCGAGGTCTTTGCCCACTCACTTAACCTATCGATATCCCTTTGTAGCCTCCTTATGTCCTCTTCACAAGTTATATTCGGACCTGTCTTTGTGTCATCAGCAAATTTAGCAACCATACCTTCGGTCCCTTCATCCAAGTCATTTATATAAATTGTAAAAAGTTGAGACCGCAGCACGGATCCCTGTGGCACATCACTCAGTTACATCTTGCCAACCAGAAAATGACCCATTTATGCCTACTCTCTGTTTCCTGTTAGCTAACAAATCGTCTCGCCATGCCAATATGTCACCCCTACACCATGAGCTTTTATTTTCTGCAATAACGTTTGATGTGGCACCTTATCAAATGCCTTCTGGAAATCTAAGTACAATACATCCACTGGTTCCCCTTTATCCACCCTCAAAGAACTCCAATAAATTAGTTAAACATGATCTGCCTGATTACCTTGAAGTTTTCTAAGTGCCCTGCTAAAACGTCTTCAATAATAGCTTCTAACATTTTCCCTAAGACAGATGTTAAGCTAGCTGGCCTGTAGTTTCCTGCTTTCTGTCTCCCTTTTTGAGTAAAGGAGCTACATTCGCTATTTTCCAATCTAACGGACCCTTCCCCGAATCTAGGGAATTTTGAAAAATTAAAACTAACGCATCGACGATCTCACGAGCCACATCTTTTCACACCCTAGGATGAAGTTCATCAGGACCCGGGGACTTGTCAGCCCACAGCTCCAACAATTTGTTCAGAACCACTTCCCTGCTGATTGTAATTTTCTTGAGTTCCTCCCTCCCTTCCATTTCCTGACTTACAGCTAATACTGGATGTTACTTGTATCCTTAATAGTGAAGACCGATGCAAAATATCTGTTCATTCATCTGCCATCTCCTTATTATCCATTATTAATTCCCAGACTCACTTTCTATAGGACCAACGGTCACTTTGTTAAAGAACAAAGAACACGACAGCACAGGAACAGGCCATTCGGCCCTCCAAGCCTGCGCAGATCTTGATGCCTGCCTAAACTAAAACCTTATGCACTTCCGGGGACCAAATCTCTCTATTCCCATCCTATTCATGTATTTGTCAAGATGCCTCTTAAATGTCACTATCGTACCTGCTTCCACCACCTCCCCCGGCAGCAAGTTCCAGGCACTCACCACCCTCTGTGTAAAGAACTTGCCTCGCACATCCCCTCTAAACTTTGCCCCTCTCACCTTAAACCTCTGTCCACTAGTAACTGACTCTTCCACCCTGGGAAAAAGCTTCTGACTATCCACTCTGTCCATGCCGCTCATAACTGTGTCAACCTCTATCATGTCGCCCCTCCACCTCCGTCGTTCCAGTGAAAACAATCCGAATTTATCCAACCTCTCCTCATAGCTAATGCCCTCCAGACCAGGCAACATCCTGGTAAACCTCTTCTGTACCCTCTCCAAAGCCTCCACGTCCTTCTGGTAGTGTGGCGACCAGAATTGCACGCAATATTCTTAAGTGTGGCCTAATGAAAGTTGTGTACAGCTGCTGCATGACTTGCCAATTTTTATACTGTATGCCCCGACCGATGAAGGCAAGCATGCCGTAAGCCTTCTTGACTACCTTATCCACCTGCATTGCCACTTTCAGTGACCTGTGGACCTGTACACCCAGATCTCTCTGCCTGTCAATACTCCGAAGGGTTCTGCCATTTACTGTATACCTCCCACCTGCATTCGGCCTTCCAAAATGCATTACCTCACATTTGTCCAGATTAAACGCCATCTGCCATTTCTCCGCCCAGGTCTCCAACCGATCTAGATCCTGCTGTATCCTCTGACAATCCTCATCACTATCCGCAACTCCACCAACCTTTGTGTCCTCTGCAAACTTACTAATCAGACCAGCTACATTTTCCTCCAAATCATTGATATATACTACAAACAGCAAAGGTCGCAGCACTGATCCCTGCAGAACACCACTAGTCACAGCCCTCCATTCAGAAAAGCACCCTTCCACTGCTACCCTCTGTCTTCTATGACAGAGCCAGTACTGAATCCATCTTGCCAACTCACCTCTGATCCCGTGTGACTTCACCTTTTGTACCAGTCTGCCATGAGCGACCTTGTCAAAGGCTTTACTGAAGTCCATATAGATAACATCCACTGCCCTTCCTTCATCAATCATCTTCGTCACTTCCTCAAAAAACTCAATCAAATTAGTGAGACATGACCTCCCCTTCGCAAAACCATGCTGCCTCTCGTGAATAGCTTCGTTTGTTTCCAAATGGGAGTAAATCCTGTCCGGAAGAATCCTCTCTAATAATTTCCCTACCACTGACATAAGACTCACCGGCCTATAATTTCCTGGATTATCCTTGCTACCCTTCTTAACCAAAGCAACAACATTGGCTATTCTCCAGTCCTCTGGGACCTCACCTGTAGCCAATGAGGATGCAAAGATTTCTGTCAAGGCTTTAGAAATTTCTTCCCTTGCCTCCCTTAGTATTCTGGGGTAGATCCCATCAGGCCCTGGGGACTTATCTACCTTAATGCTTTGCAAAACACACAACACCACCTCCTTTTTGAAAATGAGATGACTGAGACTATCTGCACTCCCTTCCCTAGGCTCATCATCCACCAAGTCCTTCTCTTTGGTAAATACTGATGCAAAGTACTCATTTGATACCTTGCCCATTTCCTCTGCCTCCACACATAGATTCCCTTCTCTGTTCTTGAGTGGGCCAACCCTTTCCCTAGTTACCCTCTTGCTCTTTATATATGTATAAAAAGCCTTGGGATTTTCCTTAATCCTGTTTGCCAATGACTTTTCATGACCCCTCTTAGCCCTCCTGACTCATTGCTTAAGTTCCTTCCTACTATCTTTATATTCCTCAGGTGATTCGTCTGTTCCAAGCCTTCCAGCCCTTAGAATGCTTCCTTTTTCTTTTTGATTAGGCTCACAAAATCCCGCGTTCTCCAAGGTTCCCGAAACTTGCCAAACTTATCCTTCTTCCTCACAGGAACATGCCAGTCCTGGATTCTAATCAACTGACGTTTGAAAGACTCCCACATGTCAGATGTTGATTTACCCTCAAACAGCCGCCCCCAACCTAAATTCTTCAGTTCCTGCCTAATATTGTTATAATTAGCCTTCCCCCAATTTAGCACCTTCACCCGAGAACTACTCTTATCCTTATCTACAAGTACCTTAAAACGTACGGAATTATGGTCACTGTTCCCGAAATGCACCCCTACTGAAACTTCGACCACCTGGCCGGGCTCATTCCCCAATACCAGGTCCAGTATGACCCCATCCCTAGTTGGACTATCTACATATTGTTTCAAGAAGCCCTCCTGGATGCTCCTTACAAATTCTGCCCCATCCAAGCCCCCAGCACTAAGTGAGTCCCAGTCAATATTGGGGAAATTAAAATCACCCACCACTGCAACCCTGTTACCTTTACATCTTTCCAAAACCTGTCTACATATCTGTTTCTCTACCTCCTGCTGGCTGTTGGGAAGCCTGTCGAAAACCCCCAACAGGGGCGGCGCAGTGGTTAGCACTGCAGCCTCACAGCTCCAGGGACCCGGGTTCGATTCTGGGTACTGCCTGTGTGGAGTTTGCAAGTTCTCCCTGTGTCTGCGTGGGAATTCTCCGGGTGCTCCGGTTTCCTCCCACAAGCCAAAAGACTTGCAGGTTGGTAGGTAAATTGGCCATTATAAATTGTCACTAGAATAGGTAGGTGGTAGGGAAATATAGGGACAGGTGGGGATGTTTGGTAGGAATATGGGATTAGTGTAGGATTAGTATAAATGGGTGGTTGATGGTCGGCACAGACTCGGTGGGCCAAAGGGCCTGTTTCAGTGCTGTATCTCTAATCTAATCGTGACTGCACCCTTCCTATTCCTGAGCTCCACCCATATTGCCTCGCTGCATGACCCCTCCGAGGTGTCCTCCCGCAGTACAGCTGTGATATTCTCCTTAACCAGTAACGCAACTCCCCCACCCCTTTTACATCCCCCTCTATCCCGCCTGAAGCTTCTAATTCCCTGAACATTTAGCTGCCAATCCTGTCCTCCCCTCAACCAGGTCTCTGTAATTGCAACAACATCATAGTTCCAAGTACTAATCCAAGCTCTTAAGTTCATCTGCCTTACCTGTTATACTTCTCGCATTGAAACAAATGCAATTCAGACCACCAGTCCCGCTATGCTCAGCAACATCTCCCTGCCTGCTCTTCCTCTTAGTCTTACTGTCCTTATTTACTAGATCCTCTCATTTATTTCACTTGTTGTCCTACTGCTCTGGTTCCCATCCCCCTGCCACACTAGTTTAAACCCTCCCGAGTGACGCCAGCAAACCTCGCAGCCAGGATATTTGTGCCCCTCCAGTTTAGATGCAACCCGTCCTTCTTGTACAGGTTCCATCTGTCCCTGAAGAGATTCCAATGGTCCAGATATCTGAAACCCTCTCTTCTACACCAGCTATTCAGCCACGTGTTTAGCTGCACTATCTTCCTATTTCTAGCCTCACTGGCACGTGGCACAGGGAGTAATCCCGAGATTACACCCTAATGTTGTTCTAATGTTCTAATTACACCCCTGGAGGTCCTGTCTTTTAACTTTCTACCTAACTCCCTAAACTCCCCCTGTAGGACCTCGTCATTCTTCCTGCCTGTGTCATTGGTACCCCATGTGTACCACAACCTCTGGCTGTTCACCCTCCCCCTTCAGAATGCCACCTGTCCCCTATAACTATTGCTGTTCTGCGCTTTGTCCCTCCCTGCTGAACAACAGTGCCAGCCGTGGTGCCACTGCTCTGGCTGCTGCTGTTTTCCCCTGATAGGCCATCCCCCCCAACAGTATCCAAAACGGTATACTTGTTAGAGAGGGGGATAGCCACAGGGGATTCCTGCACTGACTGCCTGCCCCTTCTAGCGGTCACCCATCTATCTGCCTGCACCTTGGGTGTAACCACTTCTCTAAAACTCCTGTCTATGACACTTTCTGCCACCTGCATGCTCCTAAGTGCATCCAGTTGCCGCTCCAACCGATCCATGCGGTCTGTGAGGAGCTGCAACTGGGTACACTTCCTGCAGATGTAGTCGTCTGGAACGCTGGAAGCGTCACAGACCTCCCACATCTCACAGGTGAAGCACTTCACCCCTCTAACTGACATTTCTAGCACTAATTAGTTAATTAATATCAAATAAATAAATACTTACTAAATCCTTCCTAAATTGTTATAATAAACTATTTGGTCCCTCGTGCTAGATTCCTACTATAAATATTAAATGCTAACTAAATGCAGTAATCTCCTCCCTCTGGTTTAGTTACTGTACTTATTTATTAGTTAATTAGTGTTTTAATAAATTTTTATCAATGTTTTATTTTCAAATTCAGTAAAAATTCCCCACCAGCCAATCAGGTCACAGCTTTCCTGTGACGTCACTTTCAGTTTTTTTTTACCAGAGGTAAGTTTTTTTTATACTTACCGGTCCGGAACTCCGCCCTCCGAGTCTTCTCCCAGTCAGCTGTGCTCTTTGGAAGCTCTCGTCTCCCATCACTCTGAGGACAGGTAGGAAATGAAAGGAGCTCCTCACTCCCTCCTCACCGAACCTCCTCAGTTACCAAACTTCCACTATATCACTCTAATGCAACCCAAGCAGCACTCCAGTGCAAACAAAACAATCCTCAGGTTTGCTGCTTACTTTGGTGAATTTATAATTTCTCCTCCTTGGATTTAATACTATACCTAATTTCTTTTGTGAGCCCCAGTTGAGCTACCCTTCCTGTTTTATTTTTGCGCCAGACAGGAATGAATAATTGTTGTAATCCATCCATGAGCTCTTTAAATGCCAGCCATTGCCTGTCCACTGTCAACACTTTAAGTCATGTTCCCCAATCTATCATAGCCAACTGGCGCCTCATACCTTCATAGTTTCCTTTATTTAGATTCAGGACCCGAGTCTCGGAATCAACTCTCTCACTCTGCATCTTAATGAAGAATTCTATCATTTTATGGTGGCTCTTCCCCAAGGGACCCCGCACAACAAGATTGTTAACTAATCAAGAACAAAGAACAGTACAGCACAGGAACAGGCCATTCGGCCCTCCAAGCCTGCGCCGATCTTGATGCCTGCCTAAACTAAAACCTTCTGCACTTCCGAAGTCCGTATCCCTCTATTCCCATCCTATTCATGTATTTGTCAAGATGCCTCTTAAACGTCGCTATCGTACCTGCTTCCACCACCTCCCCCGGCGGCAAGTTCCAGGCACTCACCACCCTCTGTGTAAAAAAACGTGCCTCGCACATCCCCTCTAAACTTTGCCCCTCGCACCTTAAACCTATGTCCCCTAGTAACTGACTCTTCCACCCTGGGAAAAAGCTTCTGACTATCCACTCTGTCCATGTGCTCATAACTTTGTAAACCTCTATCATGTCGCCCCTCCACCTCCGTCGTTCCAGTGAAAACAATCCGAGTTTATCCAACATCTCCTCATAGCTAATGCCCTCCAGACCAGGCAACATCCTGGTAAACCTCTTCTGTACCCTCTCCAAAGCCTCCACGTCCTTCTGGTAGTGTGGCGACCAGAATTGCACGCAATATTCTAAGTGTGGCCGAACTAAAGTTCTGTACAGCTGCAGCATGACTTACCTATTTTTATACTCTGTGCCCCGACCGATGAAGGCAAGCATGCCGTATGCCTTCTTGACCACCTTATCCACCTGCGTTGCTACTTTCAGTGACCTGTGTACCTGTACGCCCAGATCTCTCTGCCTGTCAATACTCCTGAGGGTTCTGCCATTTACTCATAACACAATACCCAGTCTAAGATGGCCTGTTCTCTAGTTGGTTCCTCAATATGTTGGTCCAAAAAACCATCACGTATGCACTCCAGGAATGCCTCCTCTACAGTATTATTGCTAATTTGGTTTGCCCAATCTATATTCTGGATTAAGGTCACCCATAATTACAGTTGCATCCTTAGTGCATGCGTCTCTAATTTCCTGTTTAATGCCATCCTCTCTCTCCACTGCTGTTCGGGGGTCTATTTAAGAACAAAGAACAAAGATAATTACAGCACAGGAACAGGCCCTTCGGCCCTCCAAGCCTGCGCCGATCCAGATCCTCTATCTAAACATGTCGCCTATTTTCTAAGGGTCTGTATCTCTTTTCTTCCTGCCCATTCATGTATCTGTCTAGATACATCTTAAAAGACTCCATCGTGCCCGCATCTACCACCTCCGCTGGCAACGCGTTCCAGGCACCCACCACCCTCTGCGTAAAGAACTTTCCACGCATATCCCCCCTAAACTTTTCCCCTTTCACTTTGAACTCGTGTCCTCTAGTAATTGAATCCCCCACTCTGGGAAAAAGCCTCTTGCTATCCACCCTGTCTATACCTCTCATGATTTTGTACTCCTCAATCAGGTCCCCCCTCAACCTCCGTCTTTCTAATGAAAATAATCCTAATCTACTCAACCTCTCTTCATAGCTAGCGCCCTCCATACCAGGCAACATCCTGGTGAACCTCCTCTGCACCCTCTCCAAAGCATCCACATCCTTTTGGTAATGTGGCGACCAGAACTGTACGCAGTATTCCAAATGTGGCCGAACCAAAGTCCTATACAACTGTAACATGACCTGCCAACTCTTGTACTCAATACCCCGTCCGATGAAGGAAAGCATGCCGTATGCCTTCTTGACCACTCTATTTACCTGCGTTGCCACCTTCAGGGAACAGTGGACCTGAACACCCAAATCTCTCTGGACATCAATTTTCCCCAGGACTTTTCCATTTATTGTATAGTTCACTCTTGAATTGGATCTTCCAAAATGCATCACCTCGCATTTGCCCTGATTGAACTCCATCTGCCATTTCTCTGCCCAACTCTCCAATCTATCTATATTCTGCTGTATTCTCTGACAGTCCCCTTCACTATCTGCTACTCCACCAATCTTAGTGTCGTCTGCAAACTTGCTAATCAGTCCACCTATACTTTCCTCCAAATCATTAATGTATATCACAAACAACAGTGGTCCCAGCACGGATCCCTGTGGAACACCACTGGTCACACGTCTCCATTTTGAGAAACTCCCTTCCACTGCTACTCTCTGTCTCCTGTTGCCCAGCCAGTTCTTTATCCATCTAGCTAGTACACCTTGGACCCCAAGCGCCTTCACTTTCTCCATCAGCCTGCCATGGGGAACCTTATCAAACGCCTTACTGAAGTCCATGTATATGACATCTACAGCCCTTCCCTCATCAATCAACTTTGTCACTTCCTCAAAGAATTCTATTAAGTTGGTAAGACATGACCTTCCCTGCACAAAACCATGTTGCCTATCACTGATGAGCCCATTTTCTTCCAAATGGGAATAGATCCTATCCCTCAGTATCTTCTCCTGCAGCTTCCCTACCACTGACGTCAGGCTCACCGGTCTATAATTACCTGGATTATCCCTGCTACCCTTCTTAAACAAGGGGACAACATTATCAATTCTCCAGTCCTCCGGGACCTCACCCGTGTTTAAGGATGCTGCAAAGATATCTGTTAAGGCCCCAGCTATTTCCTCTCTTGCTTCCCTCAGTAACCTGGGATAGATCCCATCCGGACCTGGGGACTTGTCCACCTTAATGCCCTTTAGAATACCCAACACTTCCTCCCTCCTTATGCCGACTTGACCTAGAGTAATCAAACATCTGTTCCTAACCTCAACATCCGTCATGTCCCTCTCCTCGGTGAATACAACCCCCTCCAACGTTTTCTGCCCCTTGGTGTTTCTTAGCTCCACCCATACAGATTCCACATGAGTATTCTCTGAGCTAATATCCTTCCTCACTATTGTATTGATTTCCTCTTTTACTAACAACGCTACTCCACCTCCTTTCCCTTTTTGCCAGTCCTTCCTAAATATTGAATACCCTTTGATGTTCAGTTCCCATCCTTGGTCACCCTGCAGCCATGTCTCCGTAATTGCTACTATATCGTATCCATTCACATCTATTTGTGCGGTTGATTCTCCTATCTTATTGCGAATACTCCACGCATTGAGACACAATGCCTTTAGGCTTGTTATTTTAAAATTCTTAGTCATCGTAGCATTATTTCGCACTATGGCCCTATTTTTTTCTTGCCCTTGATTTCTATGCCTTCCACTTTTGCCTTTTTGTTTCCTGTCTTTTGTTTCTATCCTTGTTTTCTCCTCCTCAGTCTCTCTGCTCAGGTTCCCATCCCCCTGCCATAGCAAGTACAGGGAGGTGGTCACACTGCAGGTAAAGACTGCTCAGGCGGAAAGGGATTGGGCGACTGCCAGGCAGAGTAGAAGAACTAGGCAGGTAGTGCAGCAGTCCCCTGGGTCTATCTCCCTATCTAACAGATTTTCCACTTTGGATGCTGTTGGGGGAGATAGCTTCTCAGGGGAATGCAGCAAGAGCCAGGTCTGTGGCACTACGGGTGGCTCAGTTGCACAGGAGTCATAGAGCGATACAGCACTGAAACAGGCCCTTCGGCCCACGATGTCTGTGCCGACCATCAACCACCCATTTATACTAATCCTACATGAACCCCATATTCTTTACCACCTCCCCACCACATTTATCCACATTATACTGCATTTGCCATGCATTTTCCCACTCACTCAACTTGTCCAAATCACCCTGAAGCTGCTTTGCATCCTCCTCACAACTCACCCTCCCACCCAGTTTTGTGTCATCTGCAAATTTGGAGATATTACATTTAATTCCCTCATCTAAATCATTAATGTATATTGTGAATAACTGGGGTCCTAGCACCGATCCCTGCGGTACTCCACTAGTCGCTGCCTGTCATTTGGAGAAAGACCCATTTATCCCTACTCTTTGAGCCTTTGTTTAATGCCATCCAAAAGATGGCAGTTCCAATGGTACAGATTTCCCTTTGTACTGCACTAGGAGTTTTGGGCTAGATTATGGAGTGGGGCTTGAACCCATGACTTGTGTGACAGCGTAATGATATTGCTGGCACTGAGCCAGGGCTGACAGAGGGAGTCTTTCATTGCTCCTCATTTGGGTTTAATCCCAGGTGTTTGACCAATGCTCAGCCCATTTCTGTTGTTTCTTATTGTAATTTGCTGTGCTTTTACATTTCTAAATGTTACTTCAGTCACTTAGTAATGTCCCAGTGAAACACCTTAGGAGTTTTATTACATTAAAAGCATTAAGTAAATAAAAGTTGTTGTTTCACCCAGGAAAGAAAGCCAGGACCTTTGACTTGGAGGCCATATTTGAACAGACCCGTCGGACTGCCATTGAGAGGAGCAGGAAAGTGCTGGGTAAGAGCAGGATTGAGAGTATAGTTCGTATCTTGGGGAGGCGTCGACGAGTCTTTTTACATGTTTCCGCACGGGTACCGTGGGAGTTAGTCTGGGGTCTTAACTCAGTCATCGTCATACTGGGCTATCCCTCTCTGTCTTGGTTTGCCTTATCATTTGCTTTATCTGAATATTTGATTTTTTTTATTACCAGAAGAGGAGAGGAATGTGGAAAGATCCCGAGAATCACTAAGCTGTGCTGGGAGATCAGGCTCCCCCGCCAGGAAAGGCCATGTCGGAGACACTGCCAGGTATCAGCCAAGTAACCGCCTTTTCCTGCTCGCACTGAGTGAGTGAGTGTGTGTCGGGGGGTTTCTTGTGTGCACATGTATTGGTATCTGGGTATGTGCACCTGTGTGTGCATGCATCGGGGGGGTGGGCATGTGCATGTGTGTTGGGGTGTGTCTATGCCTGCACATGTCTGTACCTCGGGGGAGTGGGGGGGAGGGTGGTGGTGGCGCTGTCGCATGTGTCGGGGTGTGTTGTGCTGCAGGTCTCATAATTATCTATTGTCTCCGGCAGCTCGCCTGTTGACACCGGGAGTGGGAGTGATGACAGTGACAGCTCCAGTGAAAAGATTGGTCCCCCTTTACCGCCCCAGCTGAGTAGATTGGCTGTTGAGGGGGATAGTGCTGTGGGCCCCCCTCTGCTGGGATGTGGCAAACTACAATGTGAAACAGATGAGGAGGAAGAGGAGGATGATGAGGATGACGTAAGTGAGATTTTTTTTTTCTGTTTCAGGGTTGTAGAGCCAAGGCAGGTAAATGGAGTTTGGGTACAGATCCACCATGATCTCATTGAATGCAGCAACAGGCTTGATGGATGGAAGGGCCTTCTGTTCGTATGAGTGTCAACCTTGTGTTGGTGAGTAGCAGTCAGAAGGTTGGGGTTTCAAAGGCC
>NC_090374.1:5000-10000 GCF_036365525.1 Heterodontus francisci | reverse complement strand
AGGGTTAGGGTTAGGGTTAGGGTTTAGGGTTAGGGTTAGGGTTAGGGTTAGGGTTAGGGTTAGGGTTAGGGTTAGGGTTAGGGTTAGGGTTAGGGTTAGGGTTAGGGTTAGGGTTAGGGTTAGGGTTAGGTTAGGGTTAGGGTTAGGGTTAGGGTTAGGGTTAGGGTTAGGGTTAGGGTTAGGGTTAGGGTTAGGGTTAGGGTTAGGGTTAGTTGGTTAGGGTTAGGGTTTAGGGTTAGGGTTAGGGTTAGGGTTAGGGTTAGGGTTAGGGTTAGGGTTAGGGTTAGGGTTAGGGTTAGGGTTAGGGTTAGGGTTAGGGTTAGGGTTAGGGTTAGGGTTAGGGTTAGGGTTAGGGTTAGGGTTAGGGTTAGGGTTAGGGTTAGGGTTAGGGTTAGGGTTAGGGTTAGGGTTAGGGTTAGGGTTAGGGTTAGGGTTAGGGTTAGGGTTAGGGTTAGGGTTAGGGTTAGGGTTAGGGTTAGGGTTAGGGTTAGGGTTAGGGTTAGGGTTAGGGTTAGGGTTAGGTTAGGGTTAGGGTTAGGGTTAGGGTTAGGGTTAGGGTTAGGGTTAGGGTTAGGGTTAGGGTTAGGGTTAGGGTTAGGGTTAGGGTTAGGGTTAGGGTTAGGGTTAGGGTTAGGGTTAGGGTTAGGGTTAGGGTTAGGGTTAGGGTTAGGGTTAGGGTTAGGGTTAGGGTTAGGGTTAGGGTTAGGGTTAGGGTTAGGGTTAGGGTTAGGGTTAGGGTTAGGGTTAGGGTTAGGGTTAGGGTTAGGGTTAGGGTTAGGTTAGGGTTAGGGTTAGGGTTAGGGTTAGGGTTAGGGTTAGGGTTAGGGTTAGGGTTAGGGTTAGGGTTAGGGTTAGGGTTAGGGTTAGGGTTAGGGTTAGGGTTAGGGTTAGGGTTAGGTTAGGGTTAGGGTTAGGGTTAGGGTTAGGGTAGGGTTAGGGTTAGGGTTAGGGTTAGGGTTAGGGTTAGGGTTAGGGTTAGGGTTAGGGTTAGGGTTAGGGTTAGGGTTAGGGTTAGGTTAGGGTTAGGGTTAGGGTTAGGGTTAGGGTTAGGGTTAGGGTTAGGGTTAGGGTTAGGGTTAGGGTTAGGGTTAGGGTTAGGGTTAGGGTTAGGGTTAGGGTTAGGGTTAGGGTTAGGGTTAGGGTTAGGGTTAGGGTTAGGGTTAGGTTAGGGTTAGGGTTAGGGTTAGGGTTAGGGTTAGGGTTAGGGTTAGGGTTAGGGTTAGGGTTAGGGTTAGGGTTAGGGTTAGGGTTAGGGTTAGGGTTAGGGTTAGGGTTAGGGTTAGGGTTAGGGTTAGGGTTAGGGTTAGGGTTAGGGTTAGGGTTAGGGTTAGGGTTAGGGTTAGGGTTAGGGTTAGGGTTAGGGTTAGGGTTAGGGTTAGGGTTAGGGTTAGGGTTAGGGTTAGGGTTAGGGTTAGGGTTAGGGTTAGGGTTAGGGTTAGGGTTAGGGTTAGGGTTAGGGTTAGGGTTAGGGTTAGGGTTAGGGTTAGGGTTAGGGTTAGGGTTAGGGTTAGGGTTAGGGTTAGGGTTAGGGTTAGGGTTAGGGTTAGGGTTAGGGTTAGGGTTAGGGTTAGGGTTAGGGTTAGGGTTAGGGTTAGGGTTAGGGTTAGGGTTAGGGTTAGGGTTAGGGTTAGGGTTAGGGTTAGGGTTAGGGTTAGGGTTAGGGTTAGGGTTAGGGTTAGGGTTAGGGTTAGGGTTAGGGTTAGGGTAGGGTTAGGGTTAGGGTTAGGGTTAGGGTTAGGGTTAGGGTTAGGTTAGGGTTAGGGTTAGGGTTAGGGTTAGGGTTAGGTTAGGGTTAGGGTTAGGGTTAGGGTTAGGGTTAGGGTTAGGGTTAGGGTTAGGGTTAGGGTTAGGGTTAGGGTTAGGGTTAGGGTTAGGGTTAGGGTTAGGGTTAGGGTTAGGGTTAGGGTTAGGGTTAGGGTTAGGGTTAGGGTTAGGGTTAGGGTTAGGGTTAGGGTTAGGGTTAGGGTTAGGGTTAGGGTTAGGGTTAGGGTTAGGGTTAGGGTTAGGGTTAGGGTTAGGGTTAGGGTTAGGGTTAGGGTTAGGTTAGGGTTAGGGTTAGGGTTAGGGTTAGGGTTAGGGTTAGGGTTAGGTTAGGGTTAGGGTTAGGGTTAGGGTTAGGGTTAGGGTTAGGTTAGGGTTAGGTTAGGGTTAGGGTTAGGGTTAGGGTTAGGGTTAGGGTTAGGGTTAGGGTTAGGGTTAGGGTTAGGGTTAGGGTTAGGGTTAGGGTTTAGGGTTAGGGTTAGGGTTAGGGTTAGGGTTTAGGGTTAGGGTTAGGGTTAGGGTTAGGGTTAGGGTTAGGGTTAGGGTTAGGGTTAGGGTTAGGGTTAGGGTTAGGGTTAGGGTTAGGGTTAGGGTTAGGGTTAGGGTTAGGGTTAGGGTTAGGGTTAGGGTTAGGGTTAGGGTTAGGGTTAGGGTTAGGGTTAGGGTTAGGGTTAGGGTTAGGGTTAGGGTTAGGGTTAGGGTTAGGGTTAGGGTTAGGGTTAGGGTTAGGGTTAGGGTTAGGGTTAGGGTTAGGGTTAGGGTTAGGGTTAGGGTTAGGGTTAGGGTTAGGGTTAGGGTTAGGGTTAGGTTAGGGTTAGGTTAGGGTTAGGGTTAGGGTTAGGGTTAGGGTTAGGGTTAGGGTTAGGGTTAGGGTTAGGGTAGGGTTAGGGTTAGGGTTAGGGTTAGGGTTAGGGTTAGGGTTAGGGTTAGGGTTAGGGTTAGGGTTAGGGTTAGGGTTAGGGTTAGGGTTAGGGTTAGGTTAGGTTAGGGTTAGGGTTAGGGTTAGGGTTAGGGTTAGGGTTAGGGTTAGGGTTAGGGTTAGGGTTAGGGTTAGGGTTAGGGTTAGGGTTAGGGTTAGGGTTAGGGTTAGGTTAGGGTTAGGGTTAGGGTTAGGGTTAGGGTTAGGGTTAGGGTTAGGGTTAGGGTTAGGGTTAGGGTTAGGGTTAGGGTTAGGGTTAGGGTTAGGGTTAGGGTTAGGGTTAGGGTTAGGGTTAGGGTTAGGGTTAGGGTTAGGGTTAGGGTTAGGGTTAGGGTTAGGGTTAGGGTTAGGGTTAGGGTTAGGGTTAGGGTTAGGGTTAGGGTTAGGGTTAGGGTTAGGGTTAGGGTTAGGGTTAGGGTTAGGGTTAGGGTTAGGGTTAGGGTTAGGGTTAGGGTTAGGGTTAGGGTTAGGGTTAGGGTTAGGGTTAGGGTTAGGGTTAGGGTTAGGGTTAGGGTTAGGGTTAGGGTTAGGGTTAGGGTTAGGGTTAGGGTTAGGGTTAGGGTTAGGGTTAGGGTTAGGGTTAGGGTTAGGGTTAGGGTTAGGGTTAGGGTTAGGGTTAGGGTTAGGGTTAGGGTTAGGGTTAGGGTTAGGGTTAGGGTTAGGGTTAGGTTAGGGTTAGGGTTAGGGTTAGGGTTAGGGTTAGGGTTAGGGTTAGGGTTAGGGTTAGGGTTAGGGTTAGGGTTAGGGTTAGGGTTAGGGTTAGGGTTAGGGTTAGGGTTAGGGTTAGGGTTAGGGTTAGGGTTAGGGTTAGGGTTAGGGTTAGGGTTAGGGTTAGGGTTAGGGTTAGGTTAGGGTTAGGGTTAGGGTTAGGGTTAGGGTTAGGGTTAGGGTTAGGGTTAGGGTTAGGGTTAGGGTTAGGGTTAGGGTTAGGGTTAGGGTAGGGTTAGGGTTAGGGTTAGGGTTAGGGTTAGGGTTAGGGTTAGGGTTAGGGTTAGGGTTAGGGTTAGGGTTAGGGTTAGGGTTAGGGTTAGGGTTAGGGTAGGGTTAGGGTTAGGGTTAGGGTTAGGGTTAGGGTTAGGGTTAGGGTTAGGGTTAGGGTTAGGGTTAGGGTTAGGGTTAGGGTTAGGGTTAGGGTTAGGGTTAGGGTTAGGGTTAGGGTTAGGGTTAGGGTTAGGGTTAGGGTTAGGGTTAGGGTTAGGTTAGGGTTAGGGTTAGGGTTAGGGTTAGGGTTAGGGTTAGGGTTAGGGTTAGGGTTAGGGTTAGGGTTAGGGTTAGGGTTAGGGTTAGGGTTAGGTTAGGGTTAGGGTTAGGGTTAGGGTTAGGGTTAGGGTTAGGGTTAGGGTTAGGGTTAGGGTTAGGGTTAGGGTTAGGGTTAGGGTTAGGGTTAGGGTTAGGGTTAGGGTTAGGGTTAGGGTTAGGGTTAGGGTTAGGGTTAGGGTTAGGGTTAGGGTTAGGGTTAGGGTTAGGGTTAGGGTTAGGGTTAGGGTTAGGGTTAGGGTTAGGGTTAGGGTTAGGGTTAGGGTTAGGGTTAGGGTTAGGGTTAGGGTTAGGGTTAGGGTTAGGGTTAGGGTTAGGGTTAGGGTTAGGGTTAGGGTTAGGGTTAGGGTTAGGGTTAGGGTTAGGGTTAGGGTTAGGGTTAGGGTTAGGGTTAGGGTTAGGGTTAGGGTTAGGGTTAGGGTAGGGTTAGGGTTAGGGTTAGGGTTAGGGTTAGGGTTAGGGTTAGGGTTAGGGTTAGGGTTAGGGTTAGGGTTAGGGTTAGGGTTAGGGTTAGGGTTAGGGTTAGGGTTAGGGTTAGGGTTAGGGTTAGGGTTAGGGTTAGGGTTAGGGTTAGGGTTGGGTTAGGGTTAGGGTTAGGGTTAGGGTTAGGGTTAGGGTTAGGGTTAGGGTTAGGGTTAGGGTTAGGTTAGGGTTAGGGTTAGGGTTAGGGTTAGGGTTAGGGTTAGGGTTAGGGTTAGGGTTAGGGTTAGGGTTAGGGTTAGGGTTAGGGTTAGGGTTAGGGTTAGGGTTAGGGTTAGGGTTAGGGTTAGGGTTAGGGTTAGGGTTAGGGTTAGGGTTAGGGTTAGGGTTAGGGTTAGGGTTAGGGTTAGGGTTAGGGTTAGGGTTAGGGTTAGGGTAGGTTAGGGTTAGGGTTAGGGTTAGGGTTAGGGTTAGGGTTAGGGTTAGGGTTAGGGTTAGGGTTAGGGTTAGGGTTAGGGTTAGGGTTAGGGTTAGGTTAGGGTTAGGGTTAGGGTTAGGGTTAGGGTTAGGGTTAGGGTTAGGGTTAGGGTTAGGGTTAGGGTTAGGGTTAGGGTTAGGGTTAGGGTTAGGGTTAGGGTTAGGG